>NW_015160288.1:0-18433 GCF_001447785.1 Gekko japonicus
GGGGCTGAGCAGCTATACACTATAACAAAAGGTTACAGTGTGGAACAGCACCGGTCTTAACAAATAAATTATGTATGGAAGAAAGAGAGGGCACGAAAAGGAAAGGTTTGTTTCAACACAGACCAACATGTTCAAAACAAAAACAGCTTTACTAACAAGACTTGTAGTTCATAGGATAACTTGCCAGAATTCTATCGGAATATGACTACTGATGTCAGCAAACTTGAATTACCAGTCGTTTTACAGGCAGCAAGTTCAAGAGGTACTTCATTCCTGTATTGCAGAACTTCAACAGCATCTCTGCCTCATTGCACCATAAGCACGGAGTTCTTTTTCATTAAAATGCCACAATATGCCTAGAATAAAGTCCTGAAACATCCATCAGTAGGTTCTCCAAAGGGCAATACAGATCTCCACTTTGAAAAGCTGCTTAATGGCATTATAAAAATTAAGAAGCAATTTATAGTGCCTGGCAAAGGGGGATCTGGTCCTTGCCAGCTTAACTGGGCTTTCTTGGGTTCTGAAAAGCCATTAGTCTAAGCGTCTACAGCCGGCACTCTTGCAATGATTACAAAGTAATTGCTATGTAAATCTGCTCCAAATGATTTATTTAATTTTTGCACTCCCGATACACACCCCTTCTTTGAGATATCTTAATTCTTTCCTCTGGGGCAAACTGCATCAACAGTTAGTTACCAACATGATTTAAAAAAATGGAAATCTGCTTTCTGGAAAGGATTCCAAGTCAGCTTTACCCTCTGTGCTTCTACTTTCAATACAATTATGTAGCAATAAGGAAACTACCTGGAATTCTATTCAAAGACCTTTTGTCCCTCTAGTCTTATTTCACAATTATGTTCCTAGTGCAGTCTAGATGCCTGGCAATATTTATTACCTTTAAATACTTCTTTCTGGCAGAAGCACTGAAAGCAGTTTACAATTAAAAATAGTGAAACACAAAGCAATTAAAGAGAAGGCATTATCTTGGAGTTGATGGTATAAGTTCCCTTTTCTTGACCTTGTTATTCATTCCAGGACACATAAGTCTTTCAAGAGAAAAGGACTACCACAGCTGAACTATCTCAGGCCACTGGTTCTCTCTTCAGGACCCGAAGCATGAACTTCTTTGCCTTGGCTTCTAGAAGAGGAGTCAATAGTTACCTCAGGGCCTCTGCAACTAGTTAGTCTTGAATGAATGAAACAACAATCAAATTACCCAACAAACTAGGGCTCAGGTTCTAGATAAAGAAGCCAAGACAAGATGATGGATCAAAACCATCAAATTAGCCAAGGTATTTCAGTTTATTTAAAACTCTTGAGCAACTGTTGTGCTGTCACACTGTTATGGAATCCCCCATACTAATGTACACATATGCTACTCCAAGTCCATGGTGTTATGTATTGATCCTTTGTATGAAAGTTGTTTTGGAGTTGTCATTCTACCTCTTTTCCCATCTCCAGCATGTTCAATATTTAGATATTTATACCCTGCTCTCCTCCCCAATAGGGACATCCACAGTGGCTTATAACACAGTTCTCACCTTCTCTTACTTTATCATCACAAAAATACTCCATAGGTTGGGCCATTCAATCTCAGCCTAAGGTCCTTGAGCTTTTGTGGCAGAAGGGAGACTCAAACCTGGGTCTCCCACATCCTAGTTCAGTACTGTAACCACAAAACGACGCTGGCATGTGTTACGGGATGCAGTAGAAAATCAGGTCAAGGTGACCCAAGCAACAGCAGCAAGTAACTCCACAGAACTGTTTAGAAAGAAATTGGTTGATTACCTGCGCACGCGCAGGAGACGCTCTTGCACTTTCGGGGGGATTTAAACATCCCCCCGAATTTTTTGTAAACTTTTTTTATTTTTGTGCACACGTGGGGATTGGCCCACGTGTGCACAAACCTCCCCCGGCCCCCCAGCTGCCCCCTCCGTGCTGATTTAAGTATCCGCATGGAGGGGGCAACTTGGCTATTAGTATAAGGATACCCTGCTCTCCTCCCCAATAGGAACATCCACAGTGGCTTATAACGCAGTTCTCCCCTTCTCTTATTTTATCATCACAAAAACACTCCATAGGTTGGGCCATTCAATCTCAGCCTAAGGTCAGTGAGCTTTTGTGGCAGAAGGGAGACTCAAACCTGGGTCTCCCACATCCTTGTTCAGTACTGTAACCACAAAACGATGCTGGCATGTGTTACGGGATGCAGTAGAAAATCAGGTCAAGGTGACCCAAGCAACAGCAGCAAGTAACTCCACAAAACTGTTTAGAAAGAAATTGGTTGATTAAGACTAGTTATATAAGAATTATTCAACTCTGAGAGAATCCCCCCCCCCAATTCTAATTCCCAAATAATGGGTTTAAGGGACTTTGGACGGGGTAAGAGATGCTCTTTCTCCACCAGTGATGTGTTACTGGTCATGTATTTGCCTCATAAGAAGAGCTCTGCTGGATCAGACCAATTCTCCATCTAGTCCTGTATGCTTTTACACAGGGACCAACAGTTCCTCTGGACAGCCAACAACAAGGCATAAAGGCCAAGAATTTCCCCTGATGTTGCATCCTGACTCTGGAATTCAGAGGCTTAGTACCTCTGAATGTGGAGGTTCCCCTCAATCACCATGGCTCGTCGCCATTGATAGACTTATCCTCCATGAATCTACTGAATCCCTTTTTCAAGCGGTTTATTCCTGTGGACATCACTACATCCTCCGGTAGTAAATTCCACATTTTAATCACTCTCTGTGTAAAGGAATATTTCCTTTTGTCCACCGTGAACAGGCTGAGCTGGCATCAGTAACTGGACAATGTCCAAGTCTTGATCGTACCTTCTAGCATGGTCTCAGAGGGTAGTGATGGCCCATCGCAGTTAGGAGGGATTTCTTACTTTATTGCTCAAAAACTGTATCAATGACCAAGAGAAGGAAGGTGAACCACAGACAAGCACCACAGGAAAGCATTTGAGGGGCCCTGTCCCAGGAAAGTTAGTCTTTGTCTCTCTCCTCCTATTTTTCACTATCAGGCTATATTATCTATTTGCCCAATTGTTCTCTTCTTTTTCTCTGCTGAAGAGTAATTAAGATTAGAAACTAAAATGCTCCCAGCCTTTCACTACTCTAAGCAGGGGACAACTAGCTGTTTTGTTTTGTTCTTCAAAACTGATGAACCAATTAATTATAGTCATACTATGCAGTTACAGATTACTGAGGTATTCAGTAACAAAAGAAATTGCTGGATTAGTTTAGTCACAAGTCTTCAGTCAAGCACAGCACAAAATCTGTTAAACATTCCATGTATCTTAATAAAGTGGTTAAATAGTTAAGAACAGCTAATAGTTGTGTCAGATTCCATTTCCAAGTGCATTTCGTGTCTCCCTGCAAGCCTGAAAAATCCCCTTGGAGTTCATCCAAGCATGTGATCTTGGAATACAGACTTAAAAAGCAGTGTGAACAGCACCTGAATATGCATATGTTCTATACAGATGAATAAATATATAGATAAACATATGAAGCAGAGGTCCATCAATGGTTATTAGCCACAAGGTATATGTCTGGGGCAGTGATGCTCTGTATTCTTGGAGCTGGGGGTGGAGCAACAGTAGGAGGGCCTCTAGAGTTCTGACCCTGTGGGTGGACCTCCTGGTGACACCTGGGCTTTGGCCACTGTGTGACGGAGTGTTGGATAGGATAGGCCATTGGCCTGATCCAACATGGTTTCTCTTATGTTCTTAACTGCTTCCCAACTATTTAAAAACTACATAGGAAAGCTACTCATGACTGAATTAGAAAAATAATCTCCATCAAAGACAGTGAGCACTCACTGCTTTCCCAAAAATACATACAAAAGAATAATATTTTTAAAAAGAATGAAATGCAGCAATATACCAGCTTTCAAAAAGATCTAGACATCAGTGTGCTGACTCCACACTAAATTAATGAGCTGATCTGGAGAGCAAATTGGTTAGAGCATGGCTGAACGCTAGATCTCTTTCAGCTCATGGCTAGGAAAATGGTGAATAATTTTAATTATTTTTTCCCCAGAGCCACGGATGGAAACATTGTACTCAACTGGATGACTGTTAAGTATTGCCGGGGGGGGGATCAATTTGTATTGCCGGGGGGGATCAATTTGCTAAATAAAAATATCCATACCTTTTGAGTTTTGGTATCAAGTATAAGAATAAATTGTCTGAAGTAAATTTCAGCACCTGAACTATGAACAATACTTGCACTTACATCAAGACTACCATGTTAATTTCAACACAGAAATATTTCTTTTAACAACAGGTTGTACAGGATACAGCAACTCAGCTGGTGCTTGCCACCAGAGTGAGGGGAGCTCATGCTGAAAACATTTAGTCTCTGACCAGGGCCTCTATGTACCCTAGATCCCACTGGTGTGACTACACAGACGAATACAGAATGCAGCAATGCCATTACTTTATTTATTCCCAGGGAACTCACATTTAACAGATTTGTAGCACAACCCTACACAGAGTTATTCCAGTCTGGCTGCGGTCACACGGAGCATTAGCCACGCTAGAGCGATGGAAGACAGGCGGAGTTTCCAGGCGCGATCTCACCGGCACATCTGGGAAGTGTAGCACTTCCGTGGCTCAACTGAGGCTTCCCGCCGAAAACATGCATCTTATGGGTAACTGCGGGGCAAGGGCAGGCGTCTGATCGCGTTTCCGGGGGCATCCGGCACCCGCCCATGTCCCCTTGCGAAAAAGGGTTTTTTTCCCCACATCTCCGTGGATGCGCACAAGCACCCAACGGAGCATGCGCAGTCGTGGTGTACACACACAAAAAAACATCCAGTTTGTCGCACCGCGCGCTTCTTTTTTGCGCGCAGAATTGTCTTGCGATCAGCCCCTCTCCCTTCCCACGGAACCTCCATGGTACCTCAACGGGAGGTCTGATCTCTTTACCACGCGTTAGTTTGCCCCGGGGCAAACTGCCACGCTTCCCCCCCCCCGCAGTTTCCTGCCCGTATGACCGGGGCCTCTAATGATTTAAGTGGGGTTAGACAGGAGTAACTCACTTTACATATTTTTGCAAAAACTGAATCTCTTGTGACCTCTTGAAGCCCAAAAACGTCAATGATGTAGGAAAGCTATGACAGAACAAAATTAGAAGACAGAGCTTAGCTCAGCAACCAGGTTTTTTAGAAATAGTTTAACAGAGCCCTGGTTACCAAGATCTTCCAACCCAACCCAAAATGCTGCACAAAGGAATATATAAAAAATGAATATGCACTTCTCCTATCTCATTTTTTATTAAGACAACAACATGCACGTGCACACAACTTGGCAATCATGGATCCCATTTTTTTAAAGGAAGAAACCCTCTTGCTTTCACCAAATGATACTGGTCACCTTGAACATGGTGGCAGGGAGATAAAAGATCTTCAGTCACACCTATAGGACTGTCTTTTACAGCCTCCCCCGCAACATTTAAAGCACATATAAGGAATATGAAAAGCTAAATGAGAGCAAGCATTGGTACTGTTACTAGGGAGATAAAAATGAATTGTTCATTACCCATTATGCTCAAATACCCAGAGTTCTGAAATCATAACAGGCTTTAGCTGTTGCAATGTTAGCTTAGACTTCTGCTAGCAAATTCTCATGCTTTCCTCCGTAACTAGAAAAATTAGTTGAATGCCAAGATTTTCAAGTTTCTATCTCTAAAGATAACATGTTTATCATGAAGATGCTATTAACTGTGACATGGCCAACTCTGAATCCAAGCTACCGTTTTCCAAAATGGGAACACAAGGGACTGAAGTATTACCTATATATTGGCAGAGTATTTTGACATAGTACTGGAATGTACCTAAAACTAATGGTTGCCATTAGGGGTGGGCATGAACCAGAAAAATGGGGGGTTCAAGGTTTTTCCAAACCACAAACCTCTCCACTGCACGAACCGGATCGTGCTTTGGGAGGTTGGTGGGGCTGCAGCCCACCCGAAGGCCATTGGAGCTCACGCTGGGAGCTCAGTCGAGTTGGGCAGCCCAGCTCAACTGAGCTTCCAGAGTGAAGGCTTTCAGAGGCCTTCAGAGCCCCCTTCCAGGTGGGGCCTGCCCATATAAGGGCATATAAGGCCTTCAGAGCCCACTCTGGGAACTCAGTTGGACTCAGTGGTGGCCTCTGAAAGAATTTAAATGCCTTCGGCGCTCACTCAGGTGGCGCCATGGGCTGGTAGTGGGCTCTGATGGCATTTAAATGCCTTCAAGGCTCACTTCCAGGTGGCCCACCAGACCCGGAAGCAAACTCTGAAGGCATTCAAATGCCTTTGGAGCCCAAGAACATGTCTCCCACGAACCTCCATGAAAAACATCAAGGTTCATGGGCGGATCATCCCTAGTTACCACTGTTCTGTCTGCTGTTCTTCTTTTTTTTTATAGCCCCCAAAGGGGATGTTTTTTATTGCATTTTCTAATAACTACATACTAAAAACTACAAACAGAAAATCCAGGAAGGGGGAACTACATCTTATGGGAGAAAGTAAAGAAAACCCTCTAAAAACTCAAGATTATGATCATACATACATTTACAAATTTACCTTTAAACTTAAACAAAAACTTTTGTTGAAAATGATCATCTATCTAATTAAACATAAGTGCTTCATCAACATTTCTAATTTCATAAAAAGATTGTAGAGCGATATACAATAAACTTCTTTTTAAGTATTCCAGAGCACATTGACAATCTATTTTTCCCATTTCTGTGTATCAACTGATAGCCTTGTTTAGGACCCGTGCATATCTGAAGATTAGTTCCTCGGGTGTTAACCATCTGTAGGCAACATCAAGCTTTTGTAGAAATAGAGCCAAGTTTCCGTATTTCCTTCTTTTCCTTCTTATCTCAAATGGAACATCTTTCAGTATTCTTATATCTTTGTCTTTTATCTTCAAGGGAGCTCCATTGGATGCTTTCAGTAATTGGTCTCACACTTTTCTTCGAATCTTATTGTAACTTCCCCTGGCAGATTATTCTTTCTGATAAATTCTGAATACCATCTGTTGACCGTATCGATTTCGCTTTGAAGTTGATCCGATGTCATCTCTGCCATGGGCGCAAGAGCATCGCCAACAATCTGTCTCAGATTCTCTCCTTTCTCTTCCTGGATCCCTTGAAGTCTCAAGACATAGCTTGCTCTTTCCATTTGAAGCTGTAATACTCGAGACTCTTCAATTTGACACTTTCCCCCCAGTGCCTGCAGTTTTTTGTCCATCTTTTTTGAGTTGGTATCAATCACTTTAAGCTCCTGCTATGTTTTTTCAATTTTCTGCGTGTTTGCAGCCATTTGCGCTTGTTGTGTGTCCAGTTGTCAATTGCCGTGATGTTCTCCAGCAGACGGCAAAGTGCTTCCGACAAGAGCCTTTGAAGTTCCGCTATTGAGTCCTGTCTAGGAACAGAACGCGCAGGACTGGAACTTCCGGGAAGAATCTTTCTTTCGCTTGTTTATCTCTAGAGTCCTTCACCGTCGGCGGCGCCATGTTTGAGAATTGTTTAGTTTTATCAAAAGTGTCAAAATCTCTGGCAGTTCTTTTGCAACGCGGTAAGCTCTTACAGTCTGTTTTATTCCGGTCACTTTTTGTAGTAGCCCCCCCCCTTTGTAGCTAAAATCGCCTGTAAACACTTCTTAACGGAGGAGAGTTTCCCCCCTCGTTTTCTTTCGAGAGAGCCATGCGCTTTTTCGTTGCTCTCGCTTGTACTTAAACTCACATTTTCAATGATTGCTCGCTTGTGTCTAGTATCACTTGATCACCAAAAACTTGCTCCGGTGTGATCTTGTCCCCATACGGGATGCTCCACGGTGGGACCGTTGGGGCTTGGAGTAGCCCCACCTCACCGGCTTCTCTCGTCGGGGGGAGCTCTCTAGCACCCCATGGTTGGGAGCCCTTCTCCTGGGCTCCTGGGGTGGTGCGGACAATCGCGCCCCCTCCCAGTCGTGGGCGCTGGCAGACTTCTCCCGGAGATAATGGCGATCGCCAAGGCTTTTTTTGTAGAAAAAGCCCAGCAGGAGTTCATTAGCATAATAGGCCACACCCAACAACACAGACACTCATTAGCATATTAGGCCACACCCCTATGCTGCGGCTGTGGGGAGCCCAGGCAAGCCGGCCCTTAGAGGGGAGGGGAGGCAGTTTAAAGTGCCTTCCCTTGGCTTGCCTGGGCGCCCCGTGGCTATGAGGAGCCCGGGCAAGCCCCCCCTTGAAGGGAAGGGAAGGCAGTTTAAACTGTCTTCCTTTGGCACCCTGCAGGCCAGGGAAGGCACGGGGAGGCAATTAAATGGCTCCCTGATCCTTTCAGGGACCCCCCGGCCCACCTGCCTTGGAGTCACTGGGGGGAGGGTTTGCTCTCCAGGCCAACTCTGAAGCCAGGCGGAACTCCGTTCCTGCCCAAAAATAGCCCTGGCGATCGCCAAAACCGGACCGTCCTGTTCTTTGTGCCTCTCTTAACCATGATTTTGCTTCCCAGTTCTAATTTCCAATGTCACTGAAATCCACCACACATAACACAAATCTCAAACGCAACCCTATATAGTAATTCGAAGTATTTTGTTAAGGATTTAATACAAAAAACCCAACAGTTATACTTCCATATGGAAGGCATCGAAATCTACTTAAAATTCTGAATGAGCGTATAAGCTAACTGTATTTTTAACAAAGTAAAGTACTCACAAGCTGCATTGTATTATCTGAACTGAAAGATTTCAATGTATTAAAGGTGACAATGAGGCACGAAGTGCATTGTTCAACTGAAGGAATTTCACTACCAAAGTCTTCTCTTTAGAGGCAGCAGCAGAAACCATCATCCTGCAGAATGTATCTGTATCTACATTTATTGGCTATATTTTAAAACACAGTTGGGCCAGCCTACCCAACATAGATCTTGGAGGGAGGCCATTTTTTAAAAAAAGACAGCAGGGTTAGCCTTTATCACTCCCCCTCAGATACAGTGTCATAAATTATAACCTGTTGTACCAAATAAACTATTTTGAACAGCAAACTCTATAATCACACCCCAATCCAGTTTACACTAGTAAAAGACTGGCTTAAACTGGGTTAAAAATTAAATGAATCTACTGCGAGTAAACCCTGCTAGTCTCTGCCAACCTCTTGGACCTCAGATGTTACGCAAGCCCCCAGTCATCAATAAGTTTTCTCGAAGAGCCACTTAGAGAGCTAAGGGAGAAGAACTAGGCTAGCAGTGTAACCCTCAAGCCATAAAGAAATTTACCAGCAAGCCCTATTTCCATAAACATGTATGTCACAGCATTTTAACCTATTATGAGATACAGGCTACCAGTGTTCCCTCTAAGCTGAGTTAGTGTGGGCTAGCTCACAGTTTTTTAGCCTCCAGCTCACTGTCTTAGCTCAGGAAGGACGGTTCCAGAGCAAACTAATTGATGCAGTAGCTAAATCGCTTGCTCACAGCTTTAATGCCGGTAGCTCACGAAGTGGAATTTTTGCTCACAAGACTCCACAGCTTAGAGGGAACATTGCGAGACTACCCCTCTTACGGGTCTGGATTTGGAGTAGTGGTCTCCCACTGCTACCCTCCTATGCTAGCCATATTATGCTGTAACAGCGTAAGATAGACCATAACCTGGCATCCTTTTTCAAGAATACAGCAGCAGCCTCTCTGTTCAACTAGTTTCTAGGCCTGCTGCTTTATGCATGATCTAGGCAATCTGATTTTAGGAAGAAAGTTGTGACTTTTTTTAGTCTAAAGAACTATGACCCAGTGAAAATACACAAAACTCAGTCATAGCCACCTCTGGCACATTAGGGCAACTGATATATAAACTGCAGGAGGATTTCAATTAGCTAGTATGTTATATTAAGTAACCTTTCATTTCTATGCACAGGAGAATTAAGAAGGTCATTAATTTCAGCCCTGGTGTTAAATGTTCTTTTGTCTGTGCTAAATATTTAAACAAACAACTCTAACCAGGTGCGATAAGGAGTCTCTACACACCTGCAGATAGGGAAAACACAGCTTTTCCGGCTAGCATTTCACAATATGGCACTGAAGCAGAATTAAAAAATATTTATAGGGAATGGTCTACTCAAGACGTATTCCATTTCATGACCCAAAAAAAATATGTGTTGGGGACAAAAAAGATGTGAAACGAAATATTTTAAGAATGGGGCTAAACTTCACGCACACAAGAAAATGGAACTAATGAAGCAACACGCAGCAGCTGTATATTGCTTATAGGACTTCAAGGGTAAAGTTACTGACTCAAAACATATTGAGCAATTGAGCACAATGAGCTGTCTGCTATAAAAGAGGCTGAATGCATAAAGTGTATAGCTAAGGGCTATAAGCAAATTGCACATTCTGATTTAGAAGACACTATTAAAGCTGAGAAGTCGCCATTTCAACAGGATGTGGTATTGCATCAAAACTATATTTTGGCAGGATATCCAGCTCCTGCCTTTATTACCTATAGGATGCCTTGCAAAGAAAGCAACTCCATTTAATACAAGAATGTCTGTTCAATAGGCTGGCAGAAAAACTTATTGGAAAAAGTTAAGTAAACAATACCATAAAGTTTTTGAACACCAGAATAAAATTATAATTCCAAATTATGTAAATTTGAGCGCAACAGTTTTGCTCCTTACAGACAAATTGCTTGCATGCTGCAACAAGCCAAGTCAAAACAAGCACAGTTTCATTGTCTTTGATTCATGAGCTGCTGTATCTAATCTGGAATTTAGCATTACTTTGAGCTTGCAAAGATCAGAGGCCGTGTGTTAAATTAAACAGAGTAGGTACTTTGATAAAGTATGCATAAGAAAGCTAAAAATTCTCAACTAAAACTGCAACCATTTGAGCGTCTGACCTCTTCAAAGGCACCATTAACAGAGAGATTTGTTTCATTGTAACCTATTTCAGGGCAGGCAAACATATTAGCCCAAGCTGGTAAACACTTATGGTTCATTTTATCTATTCCTGCATTTCAATGTGCCACAAAACACTCTTACAAATTGGGGGGAAAGCGCATCAGTGCTAATACCCATATAAAAGAAGAAATTTCCATTTAAATCAACAAGAGATCTAGATTCTCTTGGGGGCACCTTCACTTACACCATAGCAGAATACCATCACACCTCTGTAACTGAGGGCTTTCCCACGTGGGTCCCCTTCCTTGATTCTGTACCCATAGTGCTTCAGTTTGTTGTTGTTGTTCAGTCGCACAGTCGAGTCCGACTCTTTACGACCCCATTCCCAGATCACGCCAGGCCTTCCTGTCTTCCACTGTCCTCTGAAGTTTGTTCAGTTTCATGTTTGTTGCATCTATGACACTGCCTAACCATCTCATCCTTTGCCGTCCCTGTCTTCTTTGACCTTCAATCTTTCCCAGTATCAGGGTCTTCTCCAGTGAGCGCTCCCTTCTCATTTGGTGGCCAAAGTATTTGAGCTTCAGTTTCATTATCTGGCCTTCCAGGGAACAGTCAGGGTTGATTTCTTCTAGGATTGACTGATTGGACCTTCTTGCAGTCCAAGGAACTCTCAAGAGTCTTCTCCAGCTTCAGTTTAGCCCCCTGATTTCCACATGCATTTTTATGCCTTTAGTTTGCACTTCTGGTGTTCCCCCACCTCCAGTTTTTTTCTTGTTCTTTTCTGTGACTGTTTTTACCCGGATATTTTTCTTGGAACCAATTTTGAGTCAGCTTTTCCCTTGTGCATAGTATTTCTGTTGGATTTCTTTGTCCTGCCCACTCCCAGCCAACTCCAGCCCACTGTTCAAAGACTGGCCTGTGGTGGACAAACCACTCCCTCTCCTTCCCCCCCGCCATGAAAATGAGTTGTTTCTTTAAAAAAAAAAAACGTACTGAAATATCATTATGCCACTGGAGCATTATAATGATAGGCTAAGATGGGTTATCTACCTCATTCCCTCACAGAATATAAAGCAAAAGGCATATATCCACAGGGGGAGTAGATAGAGATTTACTTTGGAAAAAACGGAAGACCGAAAACCTTCTAAGCCTATGGCCACTGATATTTTAGTGCTTTTTTAAAAAAAACAAAAAAGAAAGATGGGGCTGTGATGCCACCGATGATGAAAGCACCCTCCCTTGAAAATCCCTATTATTGGAGGCATGTGTGGAAGAAAATAAACTAACTCCACAACTGTGAAAATGCACAGGAAGGACAGACGTGCAGAACAACCATGCCCAAACCAATTCCAATCCTTCTTGATTGACTCCTAAGAAAGTCAGGAATAACTTGAGCATGCAGAAGAGTTGTGGACATCTGCTTCTACACCAACTGCTCTGGTTACCAGTTGGGCTTCTAAAATCAATTCAAGCTGCATGAACTAAACTTCAAAAACATTTCCTGACCTCAGACAGACACACCCAAAAGACCACCTACCTCCATTTAAATCCACACACCATCCTGTGGTGAAAATCAGATTCTGATTATACCTTCTCAATAGGTCATAATTCCTTGTCCATACAAGGAAGGCAAGGAAGACCACTTGTCCAACAGCTGATTCTACATTATAGGACCATGTCTCCAAAGAGGTACAAAAACACAACCTTAATTTCCCAAAGAGATTGCAAGACTTCCTCCTTCAGCTAGTCATTAATTAATTATCTGGACGGTAAGGTGCTTTTTACGGCTGCCTTTTGAAACTGTCTGGATTAAGCAGATGTTTTTACTCGGGTGTTCTGAATGGTTTTATATTTTTTTTCCAAATACTTTTAAACAAAAGCAAGGAGACACACAAATACCTTAAAACAAATAAACTGTCTGTCTGTATGCAGTGCTGGGCCAAATCCATTTGTCCTTTAACTGTCATCTCAGAGGTACATGGAGAAGTAGGAACTGCAATAATAGGACTCTCTAACAGACTGTAAAGCCTGGATCCGCAGATTGTGTTTACAATAACATGGTCCCCCAGGAAGGTTAATTCCTGATCAAGACTCGGCAATTATTAATGTACCTTCTATGTACCTTGAGTAGACTCAAAGCAGCCTTGGTAAAATTGCATAGCACTCGCTTTACCTTACCTATTCAATGCAAGGCCAAATCAAGCAGAACCATACAGAGTCAGTGGATCAGCTCCTCACCGGGAAGAAACGATCACTTAATAGCGGTTAAATTACTTTTGATGTTCCCCTTAATGATCTATGCAGAATCCGAGTCATATTCATCTTCGAATACAGATACATGCACTTCCAAACTAGAAACAGACATGTCATAGTTGGTAAACAGATTACAGGGTATTCTGGGGACAGAGACTGGTTAATCAAGTGAAAGAAAATCCACCTAACGGATATACACCAAATCAACTAAAAGAACTATACTGTCTTTTCTCTACGGCAGAACTACATTTGATTTTTTTTTTTTACATAAGTCATGTAAGTAGGCATACAGAAACAGAAAACGTTATTTTCCCTGCAGGTTTTCATAGCCACTGCTGTAATTTCTTTCTTTTTCACAACTAAAATAGCAACTGAAGGCTAGAATTTAGTAGCACAGCCAGTTGCTAAACATCCATACAAAACCAGCAAGCTTAGACAGAACTCTGATGATCCTCCACCCCGCCACTACTATGCAATCAAAGAAAACCAGAAATTTAGAGGCCTCCCCAAATACACTGCCTTGCCTGAACTAGTAGAGAAAGAAAGAAAGAAAGAAAGAAAGAAAGAAAGAAAGAAAGAAAGAAAGGCAGGCTCGCTACTAATTTATGAAAGGTCTTCTAGACAGGATATATACAGGCAGCTGAACTTGTCCAAGATATGAGAAAGGAAGTGGCCTACAGCTGGAAGAGATTTCAACAGGTGCAGGGGATTAATCCCATCATCAGGAAGCAATACTCAAATTCTCCACCCGTGCCAAGTAATCCAATAGGGGCTTTGGTCGGAATCCTTCACCCCAACCTCAATGAACCTTGCTACCAACTGGGCAGCACAGCTTCAGACAGGTTACTTGAGACCACTTATTGTCACGGAACTGCCATCATGTTACAAACCAGTTCATGAACCTGAAGAGTTAAGTGAACTGATCTTCAAAATATGGGCACAGCTATTTGGCAGAATTCCAAAGGACAAAATAAATGCAGGCATGCATGACACTTTTGCTCAAGAGTAAAATGAAAAAGGCAGTATCCAGTTAGGCTTCATGATCTCTGTGTAACATGGACTTCTTCTTTTTTTAAAGTATCCCCTGCAGGGATGCTATAAGGCTTGAAACAATGACTAAAATGTGTTGCTGTGCTCTTCTCAGGAACTACGCTCATGATGGGTACACATGCCCCAGTCTGAACAAAGCAGACATAGTTCCAAGAATTACCTACACATTACATTCCCCTTCCCTTGGCCAGCACAGCTCGGTGGAAACATAAAAATCTACAATCAGGGATTTTTCTATTATGCTGTTACTGTGGGCTTAGTTTGAAAACCTGTAGGCCTATTAGGAAAAGCCAACATATAAGAATTTCCTACGAACCCATAATACTCTGGAAAATCCTGAAGATAATGCTGTGCACAGCTTTTGAACGCAAGATTTAGTCAGGATTGATCAAGCAGAGGAGGCAGCCCCTGACGAAATGGATGCTTTTCTCTACAAAGTTGCCTTCCAACGTAAACTCCCAGGCCCATCTGACACTCACAATTCTTGTTCCTGTGCCAAGAATGCAGAGGTCAGTTCTCATACATATGTGTATGCGCGCGTGCTCACACACAGAGGTAAAACAAAAGGCTCAGACAGTTAACTCCAAAGCACAGCTATCCAAATTCCTAGCCTACTATCGGTGCACCACTTCTTGAGCTCTAACTGAAGGCATTTTGTTTTTTATTCTAGAAAAGGTCTGGCAGAAACCCAGCTTGATTCAAGCACAGGCTGCCAGCCCTTTCCCAGACAAGTAAGAAGCCTTACATATTTTTGAGAACTCTAAAAAGCTTTCACAAACACAACCAAGACCTAGTTATAAAACGGCCTTGGCATAAGTGGGAGCAGGCTAAATGTACCCGTCTTTGGATAAAGCACTGCTGTTGCAAATTTTGGAGGTAACAGATGACTCTCCGTCACGGCTTTACTAAGTTGTTACCTTTGGGAGATAATGCAACAAAACGTATCAGAAGAAGAAATACATGGCTCAATTTCGTGTCAAACACGAGACTCTAAAAGCACACGGTTATAAGGACAGCGGAGCTTGCAGATCAACAGAACCGAAGCCATTTAAGCCCTAAGGAAAGTGGAAAACTACAGCATCCATACAGGCGCAGGAAAGGACTCGAGCTGACACACCCGTCCGTGTCATAATATTTTTCTCAACAGTTTCAGCCAGAGCTGAGGGCTTTCCGTTTTTTAAAAAAGCTACAGAATGACAGTACTTTCCATGTAAAAAAAGAACAGAACTAAATCCATACCCCAAACTGGAAATGAGGAAGTGGTCTACTCGTTTGGATATTTCCCCACCACACCACAGAAACCCCAACATGAGTTCTGCATGTGGCCCACCCCCACTCGGTATATCGATCATCATGACAGCCAGAGAAGGTAAGAGATTGATAGTCTAAGAATAGGCACATTATTTCCCTACCCCCCCCTGTCCTTTGGGGAGTAGGAGGAGAAAGAAGGGGCTTTAGGAGGAGGTCAAACACCTCTGACGGAAGCGAAAAAAGAGGAAAGTGAGAAAAAAAACAGATTGGGATTTGGGGGGGGGGGGAGAGAAAGGCAAGCCCCAGGAGTCGAAAGGGGGGAAGTCACAAAATGTGAAGGACAGATGAGAAAAGACTTGTACAGGCAGGCAACACAGTGAGATACTGAAAACAGTCAATGTAAGCACTTGGACACCATCCAAGCATTAGGCACAGTGTTTCAAGGACTTGCTGCTTTGTCGGGGGCAGGGGGACAGGACAGCTCCCCACAACCCAAACCTTGAGGATAGCACTGCAGATTTAAGTTGCACACACCTGTTAAAAATGTTACCTTAAATCAAAGCCCAGCTCGATGCTCCACAAATCGACAACCAGCGAAGAAACAACACTCCCTCCCTTGCCTTTCCAGGCTGGGGTGAGGATGACAGAAGCGACATACCTGGCACGCAAAGCTCTGGGTACACCCCCAGGGAACTCAGTGGGGCTTGCTTCCAAGTAGCCAAAGGCTTCCACTACACAGTGCAACCAGAGAGGTACTCCAAGCCAATATGCTTAAGCTTGGGGCACCAGCGGGGGATGTCAGATTCCGGTTGAGAAACACCTGGAGATTTGAGAATGGAGCTGAGGGAGGATGGGGACCTCAGTGGGGTACAATGCCACCGAGCCCACCCTCCAAAGCATCCATTTCCCCCAGGGGAACTGAAGTCGGGAGACGAGCTACGCCAGGTCCCACCAAGAGACCGGCATCCTTGGCTGGGGGGGGGACGGGGCAGCGAAGTGCCACGCCAAGACAGCCAAGGACGCCCACTTGGATCGCTGGCGCACCGCCACCCTCTCCTTCGACACCATCCACAACAGCACACCGACAGACTACTGCGGCGGCAATACACCCGACCCCATCATCACCCCCCCGCCGCTGCCACCGAAGATCATGGCTGCGACCACGAACGTAGGAGGAACCCGCCACCGGCGCTGCCGGGGATTACCGTCTGCACGGCGAGCAGAGCAGGGGAGCCATAAGAAGCGCCACGATCACGACGACAAGCAGCCTAGCGCGACGCCGGACGGCCGGGATACCGACGCGCTGTAACCCCTACACGGGTAATTCAGAAGAAACTGCCCTGCCCTGCATGGCTGGGCTGCCACCATACTGTAAGCCTGCGCTGATAATAATTGCACAACGGGAGGAGCCGTGGGAAAGGCAGTCCAAGGTAAAGATGCGCTTATCTGGATCAAGGCAGCCCCCCCAAAACTCGAGCCACCTCCGCGCCATCGCAGCCGCGGAGAAAACCCGGGGGGGGGGGGGGCGGCCGGTTGTTCTCTTCTCTCCCCCCCCCCTCCCGCGCCCTTGCTTTCGCCTCCAGGGGACCCTCGCCCGCCTCCCTCCGCCCACACCCCGAGGGGGACCGCAGCCTTACCTCGATGTAGCCGGCCAGCGCGGCCCCCGGGCCGGTGAGCGCCAGAAGGAGCAGCAGCAGGGCCGGCCCCAGCCTCCCGGTGCCCCTCGCCGCCGACGTCGCCATCCTGCCCGCTTCGCGCTCTCCTCCCTTCCCAACCGTCTCCGCCGCCGCCCAAGAAGCAACTGCCGCGCGAGCCTCGGCGCCGGCGGCTTCGTCACGGAGGCGAGTGTTCGTGGGCGGGGCCCGGAGGGGAAAGGGGCGGAGACTCTTCTCGGGGCCCCGCCTATCATCCGAGCGCGGGTTGGGGAGACGGAGGGAAAAGATTCCCCGAAGGAGGAGAGGAGGGCGGGAGGGGGGAGAGGCGGACAGCTCTCGCCGCCAATAGTAATGAGGGGAGGTGGGCGACGCCCCGCCTTCTCTGAGTTACCCAGGAGAAGCCCCGCCTTTCAGTGGCGTCCAATCGGGGACAAGGGGACTGGGAACGGAGGCCTCGGGCTGGAACGCGCGCATTGCGCAGAGATTGGAGGGGCGGTGACGTAGGCGAGCATGTGGGTAGCCGGGTTATATGTGTTTGCATCAGTGTAACAGATTTGCATAGATTATCATGCTGAGGTTGTTTAAAAAATTTTTTTAATCCCACACTTGATTTATTTTGAGTACTTACTTGCTTCCATAAGAGAAGTCGCCTTTCTCAGAAACCTACATAAGAGAGAGAGAGAGAGATTATAGCCTACCTTGCAGGGGTGTGGGATAAAACCCCTGAAGTGATGCAATGCACCGTCATTTAAACATATCCTTAGGAAAGAGCTACACAATTATTTTGACAGTCCTTTCTGTTTTATTTACTGCATTTATACCCCCCCTGTTCTGTCTAAGTGGTCTCTACACAACATTCCCCCCTTCTCCATTTTTATCTCACAACAACCCTGTAGGGTTGGTTAGGCTGGGAGTGTGTGACTGGCCCAGGGTCACCCAGTAAATTGCCCTGGCAGAGTGGGAACGGGTGTCCCAGATCTTAGTTTAGTTTAGTGGTTAAGTGTGCGGACTCTAGCAGAACTGGCAGAACCAGTTTGATTCCCCACTCCTCCACTTGCAGCTGCTGGATGACCTTCGATGTCACCCAGTAAATTGCCCTGGCAGAGTGGGAACGGGTGTCCCAGATCTTAGTTTAGTTTAGTGGTTAAGTGTGCGGACTCTAGCAGAACTGGCAGAACCAGTTTGATTCCCCACTCCTCCACTTGCAGCTGCTGGATGACCTTCGGCAAGCCATAGTTCTGACCAGTGTTCCCTCTAAGATCTGTTAGTGTGAGCTAGCTCACAGTTTTTTAGCCTCTGGCTCACACATTTTTGTCTTAACTCAGGAAGGATGGCTCCAGAGCAAACTAATTTAT
>NW_015160288.1:18716-18843 GCF_001447785.1 Gekko japonicus
CCTGTAATTAAAAGTATTTGGGCATTGACTTCTCTCCAGAAGGCCTGGACCTTGGAACACTCCCACCAGCAATGAATATAGGTGCCACGGCCCCCACAATTTTTCCAACATCTGTCCGAGATCGCAG
>NW_015160288.1:19925-22257 GCF_001447785.1 Gekko japonicus
GGGTGGCGGTTTCTCGGGGGATATAAGCCGGCCTGCGAGCCGGCCAAAGACATCTTGTTCCTGATCGAATAAAGTACGCTTTGCTGAAATCACTCTCTGTTTACGTACTTTTCACCTTGAAAAGGCAGTTCTCGAAAGAGCTCTCTCAGCCCCACCTACCTCACAGGGTGTCTGTTGTGGGTAGGGGAAGGAGAAGGAGATTCTAAGCCGTTCTGAGACTCTGAGTGAAGGGCGGGAATATAAATCCAATCTCCTCCTCCTCCTCTTCTTCTTCCTTACAACTATACAATGCTGGTTCTCTTTGTTAAAAGAAACCCTTTTACATAAAAGCTCTATAAAATATTATTAAGGATCTAATTAATAATTAGTTTATCAATTAGACACAGATGGGTAAAAAAATGCATTCTTTTTTGTGGTTACATATAAGTCATACTGGCTGGATCACAGAGAAAGCACTTTAAGAGAAAAGGGGGGAAAACTGCCTCTTGGCAACTTCTAGGAATACTTGCATTAATTTTATTTTAATCTGTGCTTAATTAATTGAGGCAGCTTTTTTTAGAGCATCAACAACTGTTTTTTTTCTCCATAATGGGGTAAACATTGCTGTGCTACTTATAATTTATTACATTTGTATCAGGAGCTCCGGAGACAAAGGGGTCATCTCATTTTACCTTACAACAGTGAGACCAGATTAGGCTGAGATAATGAACGACATGACACACAACCCTGTTCTAAATTCCACAGCTGAACAGGGACCTGGAACCAAGTTCAATGGGGAGCAGAACGTAGCCAGCCTCCAAGTAGTGGCTAGGGATCTCCTGGGATTACAACTGATCTCCAGGCAACAGAGATCAGGTTCCCCTGGGAAAAAATTGCCACTTTGGAAGGAGGACTCTATGGCATTATACCCCACTGAGGTCCCTCTCCTCTCTAGGGTTGCCAGGTCTGGGTTGGAAAATACCTGGAGACTTTGGGGGTGGAGCCAGGAGAGGGCGGGGTTTGGGGAGGGGAGGGGCCTCAGCATGGTACAAGGACAAAGAGTCCACCCTTCAAAGCAGCCGTTTTCTCCAGGGGAGCTGATCTCTGTCAGCTGGAGATCAGTTGTAAAAGTGGGAGATCCCCAGGCCCTCACCTGGAGGCTGGCAACCCTACCCCTTCCCAAACCCTGCCCTCCTAAGCCTACACCCCCAAAATCTCCAAATATTTCCCATGCCTCTTTTATTTGTTCGTTCGTTTGTTTAGATTTTTAGGCTGCCCTTCCCTGCAATCAAGGCTCAGGGCGGCTTCTGACAGAAAATGACATACAATGAGTAACAGGGGTCATTTCGTAGAAAAAGAGGTGCAGGGGCTCATTAGCATACATATTAGCATAATAACTCATTAGCATATGCCACACCCCCTGACATCACCAGAAGTGTGTCAGAAGGGGAAGCAAAAAAGGGGGGAGGTATCTTCAAAAGCCTCCCCTTCCCTTCCCCACCCAGCCTGCTAAGGCGGGGTGGGTGGGAAAGTGAAAAGGAGGGGGAAGCGAAGAGAATGGCCACATAGAATACAATGGAAAGATCGTGCTGCCCCTGCGGCGCGACTCTAGAGGGAAGGGGTTTAAACTTTAAACCCCTTCCCTCTTCGCTTCCCCCCAACCCACCTTGGTAGGCCAGCTGGGGAAGGGGAGGGGAGGTTTTTGAAGATGTCTCCCCCCCTTTTTGCTTCCCCAGCCAGCCTGCCAAGGCAGGGGGGGAAGCAAAGAGAGAAGGGGTTTAAAGTTTAAACCCCTTCTGTCTGGAGTCGCGCCACAGCAGTGGTGCAATCTTCCCATTGTAATCTCCATAGAATACAATGGAAAGATCGTGCCGCTACTGCAGTGCAACTCAGGAGAGAAGGAGCTGAGGGTAGGGGCGGGGAGCTGGGGGCAGGGCTTGCCACCACCGCCATTTGTGCCTGCTCCTGGGCAGCCGGAGCACTGCTCCGGCTCGCTCCGGCCCCAAATGACCCCTGATGAGAGATGAAAAGTTAAAAGCCAAGCATAAATACATAAAACATACAGGACCAATAATTCATCAGCATAATTAAGTTGTTTCAAGATGGTGGGGAAAAATTTCAAATGTCACAAGCCTCCGTGGGGAAGGGGGCTTGCAGAGAATGGAGGGTATGAGAGTGGCAGATGACATACTGGGTGCATTCAGACGCGGCGTTTCAACCGGCATAAACTGTACCGGTTGGAACCGGTGCAGTTTATGCCGGCTGAAACGCGATCACACTTACCTCCCTCACAGCGGAGCCCATCGCTGTATGCCCGTTCACATGCTGCGGGCGTCGGCGGGTTTTTTTTTAA
>NW_015160288.1:22274-36700 GCF_001447785.1 Gekko japonicus
AATTTGAGCATGCACATAGGCAGCCATCCACAGAATGGCGATCTTTGCGCATGCTCAAAACACCCCGTATTACATTTAAAGTTTAAAGGTAAGGACTTACCTTTAAAGTTTAAAGCCCAAACTGGCCTCCCTGAAGTCCCAGACTCCTCCGGAAAGTTAAACTAAGGGCCTTTTCTTTTTTAAAAAAACAAACGCCGGGGCGAAGCTTCACCCAAGCGCATATCGGCAACCTAACAAAAAAAAATGGCGGGCGAAAATCGGAAGCCTCGGGCTTCCGAACGGAAGTGGTTTTGGAACAGTGGAGAGCGATCAGACGGGGGTACAGCGATTACAACTGTTGTACTCAGGATACCACCACTTGGGGACCTAGTGGCAGAGTACAACGGTGTAAAGGGCTTTGCAACGGTTAGGGACGGAAGGCAGATGTTCTACGTGTGAACGCCGGTAAGTACACCGATTGCAATTGGCACCTATACCGTTGCAAACGCCGCGTCTGAACGCATCCATGGTGAAAAACAATGGGCCACTCTGACATACCTATGGTTGCTAGGGTTGCCAATGTCCCAGTCGTGGCTGGAAATCTCCTGCTATTACAACTGATCTCCAGGCAACGGAGATCAGTTCACCTGGACACTTTAGAAGGTGGACTCTATGGCACTATATAGCACTGAAGTCCCTCCCCTCCCCAAACCCCACCCTTCTCAGGCTCCACCCCCCAAATCCCCAGGTATCTCCCAATGCAGAACTGGCAACCCTAAAGGTTGCCAGCTCTGAGTGGAGAAATACCTGGAGATTTTGGGGGTGGAGCCTGGGGAGGGCGGGGTTTGGGGGAGGGATTACAATACCATAGAGTCTGCCCTCCAAAGCGGCCATTTTCCTCAGGGCAACTAATCTCTGTTGTATAAATCAGGTAAGAAAATAGTAATTATAGATTTGGAGCACTTCAAGTACTATCTTCCAGTAATTCCAACAACTACCTTGTATGGTAGGTCAGAATTCTTGTCCTCACAGCACAGACAAGGTCCGGAAGCTGAGCAACGTTGGCTTGCTTCGCATCGTGGAGAGCATTCACAGTAGAGGCAACGTCTGAGCGGAAAGCGAGAGATTTTACAAAGTGCTCAGCTCAGGATAAGGTTGTGATCTAGTGTTGCCAGCTCCTGGTTGGGAAATACCTGGAGATTTGGGGGGGGGACACAGCCTGGGGAGGGTGGGATTTGGGAAGGGCGGGACCAGGGCTATTTTTGGGCAGGAACGCACAGGAACGGCGTTCCGTCTGGCTCCCAAGTTGGCCACGCCCAGCAGGAACTCATTAGCATGATAGGCCACACCCAACAGCAGAAACTCATTCGGATTGGCTACATTAGAGGTGTGTGGCCTAACATGCAAAGGAGTTCCTGCTACAAAAAAAGGCCCTGGGTTTTGACAACAAGCAAGGTAAACAGAATAACAAGCAAAAGGTGATGTGGCCTATTATGCTAATGAGTTCCTGATGGGCTTTTTCTACAAAAAGAGCCCTGGCCGCGGGACCTCAGCAGGGTATAATGTCATAGAGGCGACTTTCCAAGGCATTCATTTCCTCCAGGGAAAGTGATCGCTGTCATCTGGAGATCAGTTGCAGAAGAAGAAGAAAAGAGGAGACTGGATTTATACCTTGCCCTTCACTACCTGAAGGAGTCTCAGAGAGGCTTACAAACTCCTTTCCCTTCCCCTCCCCACAACAGACACCCTGTGAGGTAGGTGGGGCTGAGAGAGCTCTCTCGAGAACTGTTCGTGAGAGAACAGCTCTGAAACAACTTCTGACTGACCCAAGGTCACACCAGCAGAATCAGATTAGAGTCCGCGCTCCTAAGCACTACACCAAACTGGCTCTCTCTGGCTCTCCAGTCCCCACCTGGATGTGGGCAGCCCTACTGTGATCATCCTAGCTGCAGTCAATTGAAGTCCCAGTAACTCACTGGGAGTTACTTCCGAATGAACATACTTAGGAACTGGCTGCACCCATCCTACCAACAATAAGAATCTGGAAAGCAGAGAAACTGCTGCAGGATTCCATTGAATATTTTTTGCTGGAGACCAGAATGTCAAGAGACTTGTCAAAAGGGGTTTTAAGGCACAGGATAATTTGCTTGTAGCAAGCCATTGGGGGGTAAATGAGACATTCTCGCTCTGTGTCTCTGTTTCAGCTCTGCAACTCTATTAGACTATGTGCTGTCGTCCTAATTGTGAGTCTTTATGCCAGTGTATCAGCCTGCAATGCTGTCAGAATGTCACAGAAATGCCAAGGTAATATCATGCTTTGCCACGCTGCTGCAGCACAGCAGTTGTTGGTGCAGTCCGTCTTCAGTGTTCATTTGCTGGAGCAGTGAGACTTCGGGGCAGAGTTCAAGAAGGGCAGTAAAAAGGGTGACATCTAACATTGCCCAGGAGGGAACAAAGCCCTGGCCTGATCAAAGACCTTTAAAAGCAGCTGGAGACACAGAAAACAGCAGAGAAAGCTTTTTCAGGGTATGGAGAGAAGTCCAATAATCTTCTCATGCAGCGATCCCCTATGTGCTGTCCACAGGCACCATGGCATCTGCCAATGTGATTCCTGGCGCTTGAATGAGCACTGGAATGATCAGACAGAGGAAAGTCCATCACTGGCCCGTCGGCAAGCAACAGCACCGGTCTTTCACCAGTATCTTTTAAGTACGGCTCCCTGGCGGGGCAAAACAGGCTGATCACGGGAGCGGCACCTTTCCCAGATGTCGCTGTCTGATCATTCCCTCTAAATCTGCCAGGCATTCATGCCTGGGTCGGATGTAAAGACCCGTCTGAATGTGACCTTGGAGAGAAAATCCAAAGAATCTGGGATGGGATGGGGGGGGGGAAGGTCTCTTCCCACCAACTGATTGACAAGCAAATGAGTGAGGTCATCCTGGGCAGATGACTTCATAGTCACATGCACCCAGACTGACCCTACAGACTCAGTCTTTCTTACGAATCTGGGTATGCCAACCTCAACCTGACCCCTGTTAAACCTTCCTCTTTCTGCGGAAACTGAAACCAACAGCATCTCTTCCCCAAAATGCAGAGCTGACGTTGGAAAAAGAGGTACTTCAGAAGAGCTTTTGTGTCTGCAGGGAGTGTCCATTTGGAAATGGGTGCTTCCATCGAAGCAGGACGCTTGGCTTTTAGAACCTCTCAACATTTTGTGGATTCTCTCATTTTGTATTTACTCAGAAGGAAGACAAACACACACACACAGCATGCCACTGAAGGGTTGCCAGCCTCCAGGTGGGGCCTGGGAATCTCCTGCTTTTACAACTGATTTCCAGCTGACAGAGATTGGTGAGCCTCATGCAGGCTTGCCAACCTCCAGGTGGGACCCGGAGATCTCCTGGGATTACAACTGAAGTCCAGAGATGAGTTCCTTAGGAAGGTAGACTTTGTGGCATTATACTCTGCTGAAGTCCCTCCCTTCCCCAGACCCCACTCTCCCCAAGCTCTACCCTGAAATCTCCAGGAATTTCCCAACCCAGAGCTGGCAACCCTGTGCTATTGTCTACAAAGCAAGTTGCCGTTAAAGACACAGGCAACCCAAGAAATTGGTAACCCAAGCCACTTATGCCTCTAGGTTGGGAGAGTTTTTAGTCAGAAGCCACATCCCACCTTTGAGCCCAATGGAGACTCAGTGGCTTATGTCATCGTCTTTGCCTCTATTTTCTCCTCACAACAACCCCGTGAGGTAGGCTAGGCTGAGCATGTGTGACTGGCCCAGGGTGATGCAGCAAGCTTTCAGGGCAGAGTGGGGATTCGAACCTGGGTTTCCCAGACCCTAGTCCAACATTCTTACCACTGCACCACACTGGCTGTTCCTCATTAAGCTCATTAAAAAGCACGGAGACTTTTATACCACAAGGTATAGATGGAACACTCTGCCTGGGGCAGTGATGCTCTGTATTCTTGGTGGAACAGTGGGAGAGCTTCTGCAGTTCTGGCCCCACTGGCGGACCTCCTGATGGGACCTGGGTTTTGGCCACTGTGTAACACAGAGTGATGGACTGGTTGGGCCATTGGCCTGATCCAACATGGCTTCTCTTATGTTCTTATGATCCTCTATGCTCTGTGTGCATATTTATATAGTGATTCTGAAGTGCTTGAAACATTTCACATACATGATATTAGTAATCTGTACAACGGGGTAGTTTGAAGTGGGATGATGCTGTTATCCATGTATTGCCAAGGGGGACTAGGGGCAGATAGATGGAGGTTGCCTAGCTACTTAGTACTTATTGAGTTTGTAGCTGTTGATTGTTACAAACTGGAGATCACACGCTTAGGGCTGCAATCCAATGCAGCTGTACTTGGTGTAAGCCCCAGTGAACTCAATGGGACTTCGGGGAAGCATGCAGAGAGCTGGGCTGAATGGTTCCCAAGACTAGAGATCTATATCATAGAAAGAAACGGAGCAGATAGGAAATGGAGTCAGGTGTTTTGATCCCATTAGAAAAATTGGGAAAAAGCTTTTAAGGACAAGATTTCTTTAAATGCAGAAATTAGGGGAAATTGCTTTAAAATGTACTGTCAGTGGTATTTGACTCCAGTTAGGCTAGCTAAGATTTCGGGAGACTCAGATCTATGTTGGAGGTGTAGTAAAGAAAAGGGAACTTCATCTATGGTAGACATGTACATTAGCACAGTTCTGGAATTTAATACATAAAGAAACAGGGACTATACCACTGGCATAACACCAACGACCTATTTATTAGGTGTGGTCCCTTTCAGATTGAAAAAACAACATGATGTTCGATTTAAACTTCTAATTATTGCAACTAGAATGGTATTAGCTCTGGTTTGGAAGCTGGAAATAAAATCATCAGACAATGCCTGAATAAGCATTGGTAGACCATAATTATGAACAGATCACAATTTATAAGTACGGGTGGCCATGTAAATTATGGTCAGTACAGAAATGTGTACAAACCTGATTACCCTTTTTAAACTCTTGGAATGATCACAATCCTTTCTGTGAGGTTCAACAGAATGTATTTAACGGACCTTTCTGTTCTTGTCATATTTCCCTCTATGAGCTATAAAGGCATTTATGAACAATTCAAGAATGACTTTTTGTAAAGATGGGCGTTTTGATTATGCAATAAATTCATGACAGCTATATATCACAAAGGTAAAGATTTCCCTTGCTAGGAAGCTAGTTGACTAGACACTGAGGTGCACGGAACGCTGTTACCTTCCCACCGAAGTGGTACCTATTTATCTACTTGCAATTTCTTGCTTTCGAACAGCTAGGTTGGCAGGAGCTGGGGCCAGGGATGGGAGCTCACTCCATCACATGGCACTAGAGTCTTAGAACTGCTGAACTACAGACCTACAGAAGAAGAAGAGTTGGTTTTATACCCTGCCTTTAACTACCTGAAGGAGTCTTGGAGCGGTTTACAACCACCTTCCCTTCCTCTCTCCAAGTTGGGGCTGAGAGAGCTCTGAGAGAACTGTAACTGGCTCAAGGTCACCCAGCTGGCTGCAAGTGGAGGAATCAAAGCCTCTCCAGATTAGAGTCTACCACTCTTAACTACTACACCAAACCAGCTCTGGAAATGGAAATGTTTATTTCGTTGCTATAATGAGAAAAATAACAAGAATTTATTTCAAGAAGAAATGGAGAAAGACATATTTCAAATGCTATGTGTGTGTGTGTGTTAAGTGCCATCAAGTTACTTCTGACTTATGAAGACCGTATGAATTAATGGGGAGGGGAGGCAGGATGGTATAGCTCGATTTCATCAGATCTCGGAAGCTAAGCAGGGTTAGCATTTGGAAGGGAGACCACCAAGGAAGACTCTGCAGAGGAAGGCGATGGCAAACCACCTCTGCTTTTCACTCACCTTGAAAGCCCCTTGCTGGGGTCACCATGAGTCAGCTGCGACTTGACGGCACTTTATACACACACATACAAATTGATGACCTATCATGAACAGTCTTGCTCAGGTCTTGCAACCTGACTGAGGCCCATGGCTTCCTTGACTAATCCATCTCAGGGCTATTTTTGGGCAGGAACGCACAGGAATGGAGTTCCGGCTGGCTTCAGAGTTGGCCACGCCCACTACAGCCAAAACCTCTGTGCATGCATGCGGAAGGCCTGGAGAGCGGCCCCCCCCCCGGCAACTCCGAGGTGGGCAGGCCAGGGGGGCCCTGGAAGGATCAGGGAGGCATTTAAATGCCTCCCCATGTCTGTCCAAGTGCTGGCTTGCCCGGGCAAGTCAAGAAAAGGCAGTTTAAACTACCTTCCCTTCCCTTCAAGGGGGGGGGGCTTGCCTGGGCTCCCCACAGCCGCGGGGCACCCAAGTAAGCCAAGGGAAGACATGGGGGTGTGGCCTAATATGCTAATGAGTTTCTGTTGTTGGGTGTGGCCTATTATCCTAATGCGTTCCTGCTGGGCTTTTTCTACAAAAAAAGCTCTGCATCTCATCTTAGGTCTTTCTCTTTACCTGTTGCCATGACTTTTCCAGTGATCTTGCCTTTTCATAATGTGACCAAAGTATAATGGCCTCAGTTTAGTCATTTGAGCTTCTAGGGAGAGCTCAGGCTTAATTTGATCTAGAACTCATGAATTTGTCTTTTTGGTGGCCCATGGTATCCATAAAACTTTCCTATATATATGCTGTGTGCTGTGTGACATTTTTAAAAACTGGTTTTCGAATTTGCAGAAAGCAAGACCCCTCCCCTTTAAAAAAGATGAAATATATTAAAGCTGTTGCTTATGAGCATTGATTTTAATATGGTGGTGTGGTTTTGGCTTTCCCACATGATTTTTAATACTGTTATCAATGGATTTTCCACAAAAGCAGTTTCCAAGACAGTCTTTGCAGGGTTTATCAATAACGTTAACGGTGACAGCTCTGGTTGCATAAGAACTAGTCCATTTATCATCTCCAAAGCCAAAGTTCAAGGAGGGGCACCTGATATGGTCTAAACAGGAAAAGATTTCTCGCAATTTGCATTTCAGAGTACAGATTGTGAAACCAGAGCAGGAAAGAGCCTTGAAGCTAAAAGCATTCCAGAGGGGAAGACAGGTGTTAGGTAGAAGTATGGCATGGGACTGCTAGCTGAAGAGCCATTTCACCCATCCAGGATTTGCTGCTGAGTAGACTGCAGCAGTTCGAGACCCAAGTGCCGCATGACGGAGTGAGCTCCCGTCTCTGGTCCCACCTCCTGCCAACCTAGCGGTTCAAAAGCAAGACATTGCAAGTAGATAAATAGGTACTGCTTCGGTGGGAAGGTAACAGCATTCCGTGTACCTTGGTGTCTAGTCATGCCGGCCACATGATCACGGAAACGTCTTCGGACAGCGCTGGCTCTTCGCCTTGAAAACGGAGATGAGCACCGCATCCCTAGAGTCGGATTTGACTGGCTTTCGAGCAAGGGAAACCTTTGCCTTTACTAGACCGACACCAAGGACCCACAGCCAACCCCGGTTAACAAAAGCAGCATTAAAACAATCAATTGAAAAGTTTTAACTGCGCACCTAGGTATCTATTAAAACGGATAGCCACTGTTGTCTGTTGGTTTGCCATGAAAGTGGTGGTGATTAATTTCTGAACTGCTCATGAAAGGATGAACACATACGTGAAGTTGTGTTATCGTTAGTCAGACCATTGGTCTCTCAAGGGCAGTGTTGCCTGCTCAGACTGGCAGCAACTTCCTAAGGTCTGGGGTAGAGACCTTTCCGGTCATGTACTACCCTGATCCTGAATCAAGTCCAGTAGCACCATAGAGACCAAAAAGATTGGGGGAGGGGGATAAGCTTCCGAGAGTCAAAGCTTCCTTCGCCAGATATCTAACAATATCTGTGTCTGATGAATGAAGTTTGAATCCAGTGGCACCTTTAAGACCAACAAAGTTTTATTCAAGGTGCAAGCACGCTTCTTCTGTAAGGCTGCCAACCCCTTGATGGGGGCGAGGGTTCCCCACTTTCTGGCTACCCAATCCACTGCCCCCAAAGAGCCCTGTTGCGCCCACCGTGCCCGGCGCAGTGACGTCACCTGGAGGTGATGTCATCACAACCAGCACGTCATGTGGGGGACACTCTAGCATTTGGGTAAAAACTCTATGGTGACCATAGAGGGTTGTTTTTTTTACCCAAATGATAGAGCGTCCCTTGCACCATGTGCCTGGTGCAATGACATCACTTCTGGGTAATGTCATTGAGGTGCGCATGCCAGTAGACAGCAGGAGCTGGGCTGGAGCCCCCCACTGGGACCCAGGTAAGACCTGGCAAACCTGTTCTTCAGATACAGGGAGCTTATGCCCCCCAAATCTTGTTTCTCTGAGGTGCTACTGGACTCCAATCTAACTTTTCTACTGCAGACCAAGATGGCACCACTCTGAAACTACCATGGTATTCCCCCCCCCCCACTGGAGATGCCAAGGATTGGACTAGGGTTGCCAGGTCCCCTCCTCACTCCAGTGGGGGGATTTGGGGGGTGTTCCAGGGGTGGGTGAAGAACAAACCCTAGTTTGTCATTACATGTGAATCATGCCCATGGCTGTAACTGTCGTGAGAACTGAATGGCTCCTGAGAATACAGAACCAAACCAGCCTTGTTCTAAATGGGTGTCTTCTGCAAGACTAGACAGCTGCTTGAGATGTCGAAGCGACTTGCAGCAGGGAAGATATTCCCTCTAGGCATGTTCACAACAAAGTCAGTCCTAACGAGAGGGAGCAGAAGTGGATGAGCAGACTGAGGTTCATTCTGGCAAAGTCATCGGGGCCAACAAGCTGAGGGTGGGTCGCTTGTCATTGGAGCCTGGGCGCATGGGAGAGACTGTGGTTGGTCTCCGTTCCCTTGTGAGAACTTCAGTTTGAAGGGATGCAATCAGGCGAGCATTCGCGCCGTAATTTTAGATGAGTACTTTAATTAGACTCCTGATTGAACATAGAAATGTTAGATGATATCATCTGTCATAACCCGAGCTTGCTAGACGGTTCGTAGAGGGAGCCAAATGTTTGTTTAGCCATAGGCTGTGCAGAACTTCAAACAATGCGGGCCTACACAAATAAAGGAGAGCTGATCAACAG
Source organism: Gekko japonicus (assembly GCF_001447785.1). Lineage (NCBI taxonomy): Eukaryota > Metazoa > Chordata > Lepidosauria > Squamata > Gekkonidae > Gekko > Gekko japonicus. Next base: position 31,350 of record NW_015160288.1, read on the forward strand.
GCTGAAAATCCAGTGTCCATCATACAGATGGGAACAAAATTAATACAAAGGGCTGCTGTCCAGGTTCCAATCCTGGACATTCTCATAAATGACATTTAATGTCCACCATTATTCATACCCACCAGTCTATATATAATTACAATACAAGTAATAACGATGGATGGGATTCCATGGATCTGTTCTGCTAGCAGAAGTCCTTTCCTCCAGCAGAAGGAAGGCTTGTTCGGCCAGAGGAAAGTCCCTCTGCTAGCAGAAGAGATGATCCACGGGATCCAACCCGATTAATTTGGTCTCCCTCCCCCCCATCCAACTTCTGCTGGTTTAACCAATTTGAATGATTTTCAGAGAAGGACGAAGAAATCTAAATCCTTCTTTTTTTGAAATATGGGACTTTTCCAGGGTTGCCAGCCATGGCTTGGGAAATACTGGAAGATTTCGGGGGTGGAGCCTGGGGAGGGTGGGGTTTGGGAGGGGCATCAGCAGGGTACAATGCCACAGAGTCCACCCTCCAAAGCAGCCATTTGCACCAGGGGAGCTGATCCCTGTAGTCTGGAGACCAGTTGTAGCAGCAGGAGCTCTCCAGGCTCCACCGGGAGGTTGGCAGCAATGTTCCCTCTACGCTCTGGAGCCTTGTGAGCAAAAATTCTGCTTTGTGAGCCACTGGCATTAAAGTGGCGAGCGAGCAATTTGGCTACTGCACAAATTACTTTGCTCTGGAGCCCTCCTTCCTGAGCTAAGACAAAAATAGCCGGAGGCTAAAAAACGGCGAGCTAGCTCACACTAACTCAGCTTAGAGGGAACACTGGTTGGCAGCCCTAGGCATTCCCATAAAAAAGGACTGTGTCTTCTGTGTTGCTTTCTTTTACTTGCTAGACCAAAACATTTTTATTCACCCAGGCTTTTAATTAAAGGGATAATTTTTTTAACACTATTTTTAGTCTGGAAACTTGTTTTAAGCTGCTCGTGTTCTGTTCTTATGCTGGTCTGGGTCTCCCCTCCCCCAGATTTTAATTAATATCTTTAATGCTGTGTTTTTATTGTTTTTATTTTGTAAGCTGGATGTGTTCCTGAAGAGGCAGCATAATTCTTTTCGTAATACATGCATACATACATACATACATTGTCCCATATTCCCACAAATAACAGCTACAATGCTATGAAGGTATCACAGTCTTAATGAAGTGAAAACTCTTCTTAAGAGGTTGGGAAACTCCGTCAAGTAATTATCCAGGTCTCCTTTGGACTTTAGTGGTTCCAATTGCCCTCTGACCACAGGCTTTAATGTAATTTAATGGAACTTGAAATTATTAATATAAAGGTTAAGAACATAAGAACATAAGAGATGCCAATGTTGGATCAGGCCAAAGGCCCATCCAGTCCAACACTCTGTATCCCACAGTGGCCAGAAATACCAGTGCCATCAGGAGGTCCACCAGTGGGGCCAGGACATTAGAAGCCATCCCACTGTTGACCCCCCCAAGCACCAAGATGACAGAGCATCACTTGCCCCAGAGTCCCTATCTATAATAAAGATATTACATTGACTATAATTAATCAGAGGTCATTTCAGGGGGGATCGCGGGGGATCGCTGTTCTCCCGTGTGAGGTACGGGGGGTGGGGCACATGATGAAGCCCCACCCCCTGCTTCCAGCCACCCCGCTTCCGGCCCTCATTCAGCCAGGAGGAGGCAGGAGAAGAGGGAGGGTAAGTTGCTTCCTCCCTGCCTCTCCCCACCCCTGCCTGCCTGGGGCCAGGGAGGGCCTTGGCGGGGCTTCCTCACACTCCCGCCGGCCTTGCAGGTCCACCGCCAGGCCCCTCATGGGGCTCGGCAGTGGAGCTGCAAGGCCGGCGGCGGCGGCCGGGACCGTTGGGGGTGGGGTGTGTGGCCTTATGACACACTTCTGGTGATGTCAGGGGGTGTGGCCTTATGACACACTTCAAGTGATGTCAGGGGGTGTGGCATATGCTAATGAGTTATGCTAATGAGTTCCCCTAGCTCTTTTTCTATGAAACGACCCCTGTATTTAATTTTGATGGTAATAGTGTTTCCGGGTTTTTTTGGTCTTATCTAGCTTACACTGGAAATTTTCCCATTATATTTTGATGTTGTACTCCTTTGGACTTCAGCATCCCATTCCAAGGAACTATTTTTATTTCTGCTGAATGAGGTAGGGCCTGCTGGAGACACATATCTCTTGGTCTCCTTTTAAACTCTGTTTTGCTGCCAGTCTTCTGCGGGAAATCATGCAAATGAGTCATCCGTGTGAGTTTTTGAATCCAGGAAGAACAAGTTAAATTGAGGTAGATTGAGAGGAGGCTGTTAGTGGTCCTGTTCATGGTCTTAACCTAATAACCAGAGACGTAAATCAACATTCATGTTTACGGGCAATGATCCTATTTCAAAGAATAATATTTGCATCCAGGACTCAGAAAGCCACTTGGGGCGGAAAAACCGACAAAAACAAATCATGCTGGGCTTCCCTTTGGAATTTTAGGACAAAGTTCAGTTGTATAACAATGGAAGGATATGATCTAACTAGAGGAACTGTTGCTGCAGCTTCCCTTCGGAAATGGAGAAAACCCAGAATTACAGCGACAAGGCACTGGACTGGATTTTGACAGAACGTTACAAGCAGTAGAGAAGTTACTTGTTTTCATAACCAGTTCCTGAGAGTCCGAATGCGATATGAGAAACGTAGCAGCATTTAGGAGGGTTGCTAATTCCAGGTTCAGAAATACCTGAAAATTTGAGGGTGGAGCCTGGGAGAGCGGGGGGGGGGCTTTAAGGAGGGGAGGGACCCTGGTAGGGTAGAATGCCGTGCAGTCCACCATCCAAAGCAGCCCTTTTCTCCAGGGGGAGTAAAGGTTTTAAATTAATGAATAAGTTATTTATGTCATCTAGAGATCAGTTGTAATTCTGGGAGATTTCCATCTCCCACTTGGAGGTTGACAACCCTAGTATTTATTTATTTATTTGCATTTATACCCCGGTCTCCCCGCAAACAGGCTCAGGGCGGCTTACATAGGGCACGTAGTGCATACAATATAAGTGGATAAAACGGTTAAAATTCAATTCATCGGATGCAAGAATAAAAACTTTACTTAGCCCAATGCAAGCCCTGATTTGGAACAGGGCAGTAGGAAGGGAGAAACAGTTTAGGCCTGCATCGTTTCACCTAAAGCCCCAATCCACACTGGTTTTATTAGTTTTGGGAGGTAAAAATGGAACAGGTGGTCACTCCTGATTTATTTATTTATTTATTTATTTATTTATTTGATTCAATTTATATTCCTCTCTCCCTGCAAGCAGGCTCGGGGCGGATCGCAGTAGAAATCTAAAACACATGAAAAGAATCAGTGGAACCCAAGCTCCAACCCCCAAATCTCCAGGAATTTCCCAGCTCAGAGCTGGCAACCCTACGAGACGTGGAAGACCCTGTGCCATTTACTTCCTCTCAGTCTAACCTACCTCACAGGATTGTTGGGAGGGAGGAGGAAATGGGAGGATGTACAATGCCCTGGGCTGCTCAGAGGAAGAGCAGCATCAAAAATGTCCTAAATAAATAAGCAGGCCAGCTCCAGGAATATCTATTCGCATTAAATCTCCATTGGCGTCATGTCTGGCTTGCCTGTAAATGAGTTTGTTTGCCTATTAGGCCACCTGTACATCCTTGGAAAACCCAGACAGCAACGGAGAGCAAAACAGAAGCACTCTGGAGAGAAGCCAAGTGGTCCTGATGTATTTTCTGCTGAACTGCAGTGTGGTATCAAGTGACCCAAAGACATAAACTGCATCTGGAATGTTAATGAGGATGCAGTCTAAAAATGGAAGAAATCCTGCCTCACAGACTGCAGTGACAGGGAAATTAACTGGTAGAGACTGCGGGGAGGACTCTGTGTGTGTCAGGGACTAAGACCACAGCGGTTCCACTGGGTGGCCCGAGGCGAGGGATTCGCTTGGTGGGCCGCCACCCAGCTTTGGCCCAAGAAGGTGAGGTGACCATCTGGGGAATGAGATACATCAGCCAGGAAAGCTTCTGTACACAAATAGGCCAGAAAGAAAAAGACTAGAGTCGCACACAGTCTGTCGAACGCTGAAAAGGGGAGCAGACGGAGGCAGGGACAGGTAAATAGGTGGTTTCACACTGCCATTTAGGTTCCCAAATCCCCCCGGGGGCGGATTTCCCCCCCGCTTTCGAGACGCGACTTCCGCCCCGCGCGGAATCGGGCCCGGGGGAAACCCCACCCCCGCGCGCGCGTCACCCGGAAGTGACGGCGCACGCTGGGGGCGAGGCCACGCCATTTGAGGGGAAAACAAAGAGTTTCCATTACTGGTACAACCATGGTTGCCAACTCCAGGTTGCGAAATCCCTGATTTGGGGTTGGAGCCTGAGGAGGGCAGGTCCACAGTGGGATGTAATGCCACAGAGTCCAACTTCCAAAGCAGCCATTTTCTCCGAGGGAACTGATCTCTGCAGTCTGGAGATGAGTTGTAATTCCGTGAGCTCTCCAGGCCTCATTTGGAGACTGGCAACCCTAAGCGCGACGTACTGCCAGCCCGTGAGCCAGGAGGAGAAAAATAAATTTTAAAAATTGCCCTTGGCGTGACTGACAGCATCATATCATTTCTAGAGAAAATCCAGAAGTGATGTCATGTCACTCTAGGAATTGCTGGAAACTATGGTTTTGGTAGGTTGTCCATGCCAGATTTCTACAAGTGGCCAGCCGCTCTTGGCAATCCTACCCATAAGTGAGGTCATCACATCAGTATGAGGAGCAACAATTTCCCCTAAACTCCAGAATTTCCCCCAAAACGTGCCAGAAGTGATGTAACAGTATCAGGACACTGTGTAGTGCTCCCCCCCCCACACACACACACCTTTAACTCACTGAAAATGTCGAGACAGTGTGTGACTGCAATAAAAAAGGCCAATGCTATGCTGGGGATTATTAGGAAGGGTATTGAAAACAGATCAGCCAATATCATAATGCCCCTATATAAATCAATGGTGCGACCTCATTTGGAATACTGTGTGCAGTTCTGGTCACCACACCTTAAAAAGGATATTATAGCTTTGGAAAAAGTGCAGAAAAGGGCAACTCGAATGATAAAAGGGTTGGAACACTTTCCCTATGAGGAAAGGTTAAAGCGCTTAGGGCTCTTTAGCTTGGAGAAACAACGACTGAGGGGTGACATGATTGAGGTTTACAAGATTATGCATGGGAAAGAACAGGTAGAGAAAGAGGTACTTTTCTCCCTTTCTCACAATACAAGAACCCGTGGGCACTCCATGAAATTTGCTGCGGGTCGGGTTAAAACGGATAAAAGGAAGTACTTCTTCACCCAAAG
>NW_015160288.1:36787-50514 GCF_001447785.1 Gekko japonicus
GCAAGTGATGCTGTCTTTTTGGTGCTTGGGGGGGGGGGGGTCAACAGTGGTAGGGCTTCTAATGTCCTGGCCCCACTGGTGGACCTCCTGATGGCACCTGGTATTTCTGGCCATTGTGTGACACAGAGTGTTGGACTGGATGGGCCTTTGGCCTGATCCAACATTGGCGTCTCTTATGTTCTTAAAACCTCCTAACTGCTGACAAGTGGGTTTGTGGTGTCCAACTGTTCTCTACTGGACTATGTTCTATGTAGTGCTTTTCCTTCCCTCTTGGTTTGGGAGCTTGGCTAGGGTTTCCAGGTCCCTTCTGGCCACCGGTGGGGGATGAGGGGGTAGGCCGGTCAGATCCAGGTTGCAGATACAGATCATGTTTGGGCCACCATGAGAAGTACCGAAATTTGCTGCAAGATGCACTCCAGTTACAGTTCTGAGTTATAATTTGAAGGTAAGAATACTCAGTTCACAGGAGATGGGTCATTGACTGCGAGGACAGAGTAACATTATAAACGATTGTGTAATGACAACACGAGGTAATAAAAGGAACTCTCGAATGTGTAGGTGTCGGGGAAGGAAGAGGACAGAGTGATAATAACATTTTAAAAATGCATTGGAAGTGATAAGCTGTGCTGTACCCTGAAGGCACAGGCAAAGAGAACAAAACTGTCGAAAAAGGAAGCTGGCTGTAGTTGTCAGAAAAGGAGAGTCGACAGGGATGTTTTTTTTTCATAGGCATTCACGCGTTAGGGTTGCCAACTCTAAATAATGAAATTCCAGGAGATTTTGGGGGTGGAACCTGGGGAGGGCGGGGCTACGGGACCTCAGTGTGGTATAAAACCATAGAGACCACCCTCGAAAGCAGCCATTTTCTCCAGGTGAACTGATCTCTTTTATCTAGATTTCTAATTCCAAGAGATCTCCAGCCACCACCTGGAGACTAGCAACTGTAATTCACATGAGTCCAGTTTAAGCATGCCTACTGTTACGTATTGGGATTGAATCATCCCTGATTGAATCACCCCAGAGACTGGCTGAGCTTGAAGCACAAGAACAATAGTCTACCAGGACTCTTGAATAAACCCATCCAGTAGTAATGTTATGTAAATAGCCTATCACTGGGAGTGGGGTGTGTTTGGGTGTGGCAATTGCATGCTATTTAAACAGAGCTGAGGCTCTAGAGTCTTGTCTTGTAGTTTTGCTGAAACCGCTGAATAAACCTGAGCTGATCACTGCCAAGCGTCTAGAACCCAGTATTTAATACCTACTCAGAAGTAAGTCTCACACAGGACTTCGGGATTTATTCCTGAGCAAATAAATGCTATAGGATTGCCCGCCACGTTCTTTTGTAGGCGATTAAACTCTCTGGAACATTTCTTGGGAGGTTTTCTTCAGGCTAAATCCCAGCAACCACAAATTCCCAAATCCATGTTTTCAGGGCTGGAACGCACATTGGAGGGCAGTGGTGAGTGTACTGGATCAAGACCCAAGAGATGTGGGCTCCAACCCCACCCAGCAAGGCAACCAAAGGGCAGGGGGCACGGTACAAAACTGGTGGGGTGGACCCCCTCCCCAAACCCCTAGGGTTGCCATCCCCCAAGTGGGGCCTGGAGATCTCCCAGAATTACAATTGATCTCCAGACTACAGAGATCAGTTCCCCTGGAGAAAATGGCTGCTTTGGAGGGTGCAGTCCGTGGCATGACACCCCTGCGGAGGTCCTTCCCCTCTCCAAACCCCGCCCTCCCCAGGCTCCACCCCCAAATCTTTTCCTCCCAATCCTGAGTGGGCAGCCCTACTCCCAGATCACCCTGGGGAGCCTAGCAAAGTACTGCCGGGGGATAGCAGCGATATACCTGCTCCAGTCAAGCATCTTTTGTGTTTTTCTCAAGGAAGGGTGGCTCAGGTAGGGTTGCCAACCCCCCCGGTTTGCCAGGGGTCCCCCGTTTTTTGGGGGGGTTCTACCCGCCACCGGCCAGAGGGCCGGCGGGGGAAGCCCCACCCCCAACACCCACCTCTCTCCCTTTAAGGGTGTGCAACCCGTGTTTCATCCCAAGCGCGAACTCTGCAAACTTGCAGGGAAAAGCCATCTTTGTCCTTAAAAGGGAAACGCAGCTTCTCTTAAAGGGGAAACGCCGGCTGCTGGCTACTTTAAGTGCAGGGAACTGCTGTTTCTGGAGATCCGGCGCACGGGGGGGGGGGGGGCGCAGACGTTCCCGATGTAACGCCCCACCCCTTCCAGGAACGCCCCCAAAGTCCCCCGCTGGGGGTGGAAGATGGACTTGGCAACCCTAGGCTCAGGGAGCCCTTGACTTGGGGACCACAGTGCCTCTCACCAGCTCTGCCATGTACCCATGAACCTCACCAGGGCTATTTTTGGGCAGGAACGCACAGGAACGGAGTGCCGGCTGGCATCAGAGTTGGCCACGCCCACTACAGCCAAAACCTCTGCATGCGTGGCTACAGAGAAAAGGCCCGGAGAGTGACACCCCACCCAGTGACTCTGAGGCGGCCCGGCTGGGGGCCCCCTGGAAAGATCAGGGAGGCATTTAAATGCCTCCCTGTGCCTTCCCTGGCCTGTCCAAGGGCCAACTTGCTCAGGCTCTCCGCAGCTTTAAACTGCCTTCCCTTCCCTTAAAGGGGGGGTCAAGTCAAGGGAAGGCAGGGCGTGTGGCATAATATGAGCTGTGCTGTCAGGGGTGTGGCCTAATATGCTAATAACTCAAGTTCCTGCTGTTGGGTGTGGCCTAATATGCTAATAAGTTCCTGCTGGGCCTTTTCTACAAGAAAAGCCCTGAAGCTCACTGTATGACCTTGGACCACTTTTTCTCCCTCAGCCTAACCTACCTAGCAAAGTCGATGTGAGGATAAAACGATGGCCAGGAGAACCAGGTGCACAGCCGTGAGGTGAATATGAAATGGACCGATATGCCAGGGACAAATGAACACCCATGAAGCTGCCTGATACCGAATCAGACCACTGGTCCATCAAGGTCAGTATTGTCTACTCAGACTGGCAGCGGCTCTGCAGGGTCTCAGCCAGAGGACTCTCACATCACCTTCTGTCTGGTCCTTTTCTTAAAACCGGAGATGCCGGAGATTGAACCTGGGACCTTCTGCATGCCACGCGGATGCTCCACCACTGAGCCACTACCCCTCCCCTTGACCTGCATGTCATTTCTCCATGAGAAGTCCTCCCCCAGCTGCCTTTTCCTCACTGGATTTGCGTCTGTTTTCCGAGCTTAACTAAGAGAGAAAGGGAGTATAAGTAGGAATGGGATGGGGCCACTGGTAGACAGGGGGCATGTTAACTGCCCTTTGCTTACCCACTGATTCTTCTTGTCCTCCTACCCAACATGGCGTGAGGGTTAGAGGATCGGACTAGGATCTGGGAGCCCCTGCCTCAGAAGACTGCTGGATGGCTAGGGTTGCCAACCTCCAAGTGGTCTCTGGAAATCTCCCACCTGGGCTATTTTTGGGCAGGAACGCACAGGAACGGAGCTCCGGCTGGCTCCCAAGTTGACCACGCCCAGCAGGAACTCATTAGCATAATAGGCCACACCCAACAGCAGGAACTCATTAGGATTGGCTACATTAGGGGTGTGTGGCCTAACATGCAAAGGAGTTCCTGCTACAAAAAAGCCCTGGGTTTTGACCACAAACAAGGTAAACAGAATAACAAGCAAAAGGTGGGTGTGGCTGGATGACCACACTTCTGGTAACATGGGGGTGCGGCCTAATGTGGTAATGAGCTGTGCTGTCGTGGGTGTTGCCCAATATGCTAATGAGTTTCTGCTGTTGGGTGTGGCTTATTATGCTAATGAGTTCCTGCTGGGCTTTTTCTACAAAAAGAGCCCTGCTCCCACTATTACAATTGCTCTCCGGATGATCAAGATCAGTTCCCCTAGAGAAAATGGCTGCTTTGGAGGGTGGGCTCTATGGCATTATACCCTGCTGAAGTCCCTCCCCAGGCTCCACCCTCAAAATCTTTTTCCCAACCCAGAGCTGGCAACCCTGTGGATGACCTTGGTCCAGTCACATACTCTCAGCCTAACCTACCTCACAGGGTTGTGAGGATAAAATAGAGGGGAGCGGCTTTGGGTCCTCATTAGGGAGTAAGGTGGGTGTATGCGTGAAGCAGATCAATACATTAAAAACTGCTTGGGGAGAAAACCATAGCGGTGGAACCCTTTATGTTCTATACATCGTTCTGCCACAGTAGACAGGCCGGGCGGGGGAGAAGGAGAGACTCTCTACACAGAATCTCTTGAGCCCCCTGACATTTGAAAGGCACTTTTCTTCAATTTTGCATTCCCTCTCAAAAGCGTATCATTAGTCTGGCTTTTGAGCTGACAATATTGCGCAGGTATTTTCAATTAAAATATTCTTAAAGGCTAATAGCGGCTTACGTTATCTATTACTCTGATGGATTGGGATGGTCGTGGCGCTCTGTGGGCTTCTGCAGACCTGGGGCTGCTTCCTTATTCTTATGTATGACGTGACCGGAGGAACTTGTAACACTTTTGAAAAATAACACAAAGAGCTCAGGGGGTTGAGGGGGGGGGGAACTCTGCCAGAAGAAGCCACGTGGTCTGGCCTTCAAGTGAGCCATAATGCATTATGCTATGCGAAAATACCACTTAGCTAGCAAAATCATGACTGGCTTGCTAATGAGATGAAAGGGTTTGCTTCGCTCGGTTTGAATTTCTTCAGGCAGTCACTTGATGATCCTCAGCTAGGACTGTCAACCTGCAGGTCTCCCGGAATTACAATTGCTCTCCAAATCACAGAAAGCTTGAGAAAATGGCTGCTTTGGAGAGTGGACCCTATGGCATTATATCAAGTTGGGGTCCCTCCTCTTCACAAACCCTGTCCTCCTCAGGCTCCACTCCCAAATCTCCAGGAATTTTCCAACCCAGACTTGGCAACCCTGTCCTCAGCCAGGGGCACATCTCATTCTGACGACACCAAAGGAAGACATTTGTGTGTGCGCAGCTGAAACTTAAAACAAAACAAAAGGGAGCCTTATATTTAGCCCCTTGTACCTGTGCATATTTCTTCCCTCTCCTGCCAATTTTGGTTCATACAATAAACCGTGGTTTGTGCTTCTGATGCACCAACAAACTCTGGTTTGCTGCAAAAGCAGAAGTCTTTAAAAATGTGGTTGCATGCAAAAGGGAGAGGGATATGGTTGTCAACCTACCGGTGGGGTCTGAAACTCTCCCAGAATTAGAACTGATCACCAGACTACAAAGATCAGTTCCCTTGGAGGAGAAGGCTGCCTTGGAAGGGGGACGGTGTGGCATCATATCCTGCTGAGGACCCTCCCTCCCCAGACTCCACCCTCAAAACTCCACGAATTTCCCAACCGAGAGTTGGCAGCCCCAGGGAAGGAGGAAGGGAGTGTGCAAGCCAGAAGATCCTCCAAGCATGTCCACAAAACAGACCACGGTTCACTGTTCCACCTGAACCGTGCCACTATCTCCCACTCTGGCAGTGTTTAGAAGTGGGCCAGCATGGTATGAGAGCAGTGTAGTGTAATGTTCAGAGTGTCATACCAGGATCTGGGAGAACCAGGTTCCAATCCTCACCTTAACCATGAAGCTAATTGTGTGATGTGAGAATAAAATGGTAAAGGCAGACCCATACAGATCCTATTTGGTTGATACTAATGAAGGCTCCCTTAACCATGGTCAAGCAAGTTTAGCAAGAGGAAGAGAAACAGCATCACAGAAGGGAAGGGATCCTGTTGCCTCTTCCTTTACTTTTGGCCACCGTTAAGGGATTGGGTTTGAACCAGCTCGTTTCCACAAAGCCTAACCTACATGGTATTAGACTAAGAACATAAGAACATAAGAGATGCCAATGTTGGATCAGGCCAAAGGCCCATCCAGTCCAACACTCTGTGTCACACAGTGGCCAGAAATACCAGGTGCCATCAGGAGGTCCACCAGTGGGGCCAGGACATTAGAAGCCCTCCCACTGTTGACCCCCCCCCCAAGCACCAAGATGACAGAGCATCACTTGCCCCAGAGTCCCTATCTATACCTTGTGGCTAATAGCCACTGATGGACCTCTGCTCCATATGCTTATCTAATTCCCTTTTGAAGCTGTCCATGCTTGTAGCTACCACCACTTCCTGTGGCAGTGAATTCCAAGTGTTAATCACTCTTTGGGTGAAGCAGTACTTCCTTTTATCCGTTCTAACCCGACCGCTCAGCAATTTCATGGAGTGCCCATGAGTTCTTGTATTGTGATAAAGGGAGAAAAGTACCTCTTTCTCTACCTGCTCTTTCCCATGCATAATCTTATAAACCTCAATCATGTCACCCCTCAGTCGTCGTTTCTCCAAGGTAAAGAGCCCTAAGCGCCTTAACCTTTCCTCATAGGGAAAGTGTTCCAACCCTTTTATCATTCGAGTTGCTCTTTTCTGCACTTTTTCCAAAGCTATAATATCCTTTTTAAGGTGTGGAGCTATAATATCCTTTTAAAGGTGTGGATAAAAAAGCTATAATATCCTTTTTAAGGTGTGGATAAGAAAGGATAAACCCATGTACCACCCTGAGTTTCTTGGAGGGAGGGGGGATATACACATGATGTGCACCAAGAAAACCTGAAAAGATTTCTGTTGCTGAGACGTGACTCTGTTTTCTACGTTCAGGCCTGAGGACAAGGGGAGTGCTGTTGCTTTTCCTTCCACCCTCTTTGGGGAAATATAAACCCTTCAGCTCTGATTCAGCGGCTGTTCATTCAGACATGACGGAGCTAACCTGTGCTGACAAGCCTCTTTTTTTATTGCGGCTGGCTGAAGTCACCTTTTTATTGTTCCTCATCATTTGTTTGTGGGGTTACTCATTTCATGAGCAGCAGGGTGTGAAAATTGATAATGGGTGACACACAGGAACGTTTTAAGAACACTAATCATTTTCAAATGTCCATTGTTTGCAAGTGAGCCCAAAGATTGCCATGATTACAAGGAATTTATCTATGAGCTCTTTTCGCATTCCCCCCCTCCCCTTTGCTATAATACCCTCCAAAGCTGGGAAATGGCTCTTGATTTACTTTGTCGACTATCACCTTTGGTAGGTGTGACCCGGATCCCGTTAATCTCCATGGTCCCTTTTCCTTGTCAATTTCCCTGCCCTGCCTTTCAGGGAGATTTTGTTAATGTGCACACATATGCCATAGTTCCCCCTGACAGTCCTTTTTTCTTTTTAAATTGGTATCTGAATGCCCTGTATGAGGGCTCCCTCCCCCCCATCATTGGTATCCTGAATATTTCCTACCCTGCTTTTCTCCCCAAGGCGCACCCAAAGTGGCGTATAATATAATTCTCCACTCCTCCATGGTAGGTTAAGCTGAGAGCATGTGACAGGGTTAAAGTCACTTTCATGACACAGTGGGGATTCAGACCTGGGTTTCCCAGACCCTAGTCCGACACTAACGGCTACACTACACTAGCTCCCATAACTGCAAATCCACAAAGAAGCTATTACTGGATGTATTACTGGATAGAGCAGGTTGAGAAAGAAGTTCTTTTCTCCCTTTCTCACAATACAAGAACTCGTGGGCACTAAATGAAATTGTTGAGCTGTTGGGTTAGAACAGATACAAGGAAGTCCTTCTTCACCCAAAGAGTGATTCACACATGGAATTCACTGCCAAAGGACGTGGTGGCAGCTACAAGCCTGGACGGCTTCAAGAGGGAATTAGATAAGCATATGGAGCGGAAGTCCATCAGTGGCTATTAGCCACAGGGTATAGATAGGAACTCTCGGTCTGGAGCAAGTGATGCACTGTATTCTTGGTGCTTTGGGGGGGGGGGCAACAGTGGGAGGGCTTCTAGTGTCCTGGCCCAACTGCTGGACCCCCTGATGGCACCTGGTATTTTTTGGCCACTGTGTGACAGAGTGTTGGACTGGATGGGCCATTGGCCTGATCTGACATTGGCTTCGCTTATGTTCTTATGTAGCAGTTCTGTCACAAGTACTTGAAGATCCATTGTGAGAGGAAATCCCCATTGGATGGGGGTTCAAGACAAACAAAAGGCCAAAGACCAAGTCAGTACTGCCGTTAGTATTTGCACCGAGCATCCAAGAAGATCAGAGACAACGTGAAAGAATTCCTACTTCTAGGTTAGGGAGGGGATCTGAATATGCCTTGCATTGTGTATTTATTTATCTAATTAATTTATACCCTGCCTTTCTCTCAAAGCGACTTATGTCAGTCTCCTGTCCATTTTATCCTCACAACAACCCTATAAGGTAGGTTAGGCTGGGAGACTTGTGATCAGCCCAAGGTCACACAGCGAGCTTTCCAAGGCATGAATGGCCATTTGAACCCAGGTTTCCCAGATACTAGCCTCCCACTCTTAACCACTACCTCACACTGGCTCCTGTATGAGGTACCCCCACCCCCAACAGTCACTAGTATCCTGGATATTTTCTGCCTTTCACTTTTGGGCAAGCAGATACATGAAGCTACTTATACTGAGTCCATCTTGCCTGATCTAGTCTGACTGGCAGGGTTCTCCTCTGAGTCTCTGGTCTGGATCCCTCACATCCTCTGCTAACCAATCCTTTTAACTGGAGGTGTCAGGTGCTGATTCTGGGACCTTCTGCGTGCAAAGCGGGTGCTCTTCACAGCCTCCCTCCTCATCTCAAGGGGAGCAGTGCAATCGTCAGCGGAGCTGCTCTGTAAGTCCCACAAGCCAGAGCTAGATCTGCAGTTTGCCTTTTGCACAGCAGCTGCCAACCTCTGCTCTACCAACTCAGCCATCAGATTTGGGCAGGACTATACCTTATGTGTTTACAGAGTCAACGGGACCCACCCTGAACTTGCAGGGGCAACTCACCTTGGCTGAGATAAACCCAACACAGCTGCCAACTGCAGCAGAAGGCACCCTGGTCAAGCAGGGCAGGGCCACGGACTCTAGGTTCAGTAATAGCATTTGACAGCCAGGTAGAGCCAGTCGCATCATCAAGCCCCGCCTGGGAAAGGGACAACCTGAGTGGCAGATGCAGCTGAGACAGGGCTTCAGGGCACTTCTGGTTGGGTGAAGGGGTAGAGGGGTGGAGCCAGGAAGGGGCCCTATTTAAGGAAGATCTGCAGCTGACCAGAGAGGATGAATTCTTCTTGTCCTGGTAGTGTGGAAGAGCAGAATAGAAGGAAAGGCAGAAGAACAAGGTGGTGCTCCCCTCCCTCCCGTCTGAGGCCTTACATGTCTTCCACTGTGGGAAAGTTCACAGCAGAGCAAGGGTTGCCAGCTCTGGGTGGGGAAATTCCTGGAGATTTTGGGAGTAGAGCCTGGGGAGGGTAGGGTTTGAGCAGGGACCTTAGCAGGGTATAATGCTACAGTGTCTACCCTCCGAAGCAGCCATTTTCTCCAGGGGAACTGATCTTGGTTGTTTGGAGATCAGTTGCAATAGTGGGATGTTTCTAGGTGCCCCCCGGTGTCAGCTATGCTGCCATGAGTGTGGTGTATGTTTCTAATTGCTGTGCATTCCTTCCCATGCGCTTAATTGCATCTTTGCTGTAACGCATATCTCTCAAGGCCACTGGAGGAGTTGGTGTGTCTGGGTTTCGTGGGAAGCTTCTTACGTTCCCAGCTTCTGCAGGCGTTAGAAATCTGCCAAATGCCCCCACGCGGGAGCCCATCTAATTGGGTACTACGTGGGGGGGGTGCATACGAAAGCCCTATATCCTATTATGCGCATAGGTAACCCGCCATTCCTAACAGTGTTTATGTTACTGCATCTATTCAATAAAGGTAAAACCTTCCTAGAAGCGTGTACTTCGTCGTCTTGCTGTGGATCCTGACACCCGGAGGGTGGCAACTGTAGTTACACAGCCTTGACCTGTGAGTCACACAGAATGATGTGGGTGGAGAGGGAGCAGCCAGAGCCTTTCAAACTGTTACACAGAGACCAGCCCTGATGGTTTCATGTAGAAAAAAGAAGCAAAATGACAGCTGGTATTTGAAAACATGAACACAAGCAGAGGTCATTTCGGGGGGGAACGCGGGGGAACACAGTTCTCCTGGGTGAGGTATGGGGGGACGGGGAACATGACAAAGCCCCGCCCCCTGCTTCCGGCTGCCCTGCTTCCGGCCCTCATTCAGCCAGGAGGAGGCAGGAGAAGAGGGAGGGTAAGTTGCTTCCTCCCTGCCTCTCCCCACCCCTGCCTGCCTGGGGCCCGGGAGGGCCTTCGCGGGGCTTCCTTGCACTCCCGCCGGCCTTGCAGGTCCACCGCCGGGCCTCTCATGGGGCTCAGCAGTGGAGCTGCAAGGCCGGTGGCGGCGGCCGGGACCGTTGGGGGCGGGGGGTGTGGCCTTATAACACACTTCCAGTGATGTCAGGGGGTGTGGCCTTATGACACACTTCTGGTGATGTCAGGGGTGTGGCATATGCTAATGAGTTATGCTAATGAATTCCCCTAGCTCTTTTTCTACGAAACGTCCCCTGAACACAAGTAGCTACCTTATGCCAAATTGGTCCATCAGAGTCAGTATTATCTACACAGACCGGCAGTGGCTCTCCAGGGTCTCAGGCAGAGGCCTTTCACATCACACACTAAATACTGGGGATGGAATCTGGGACCTTCAGTATGCAAAGCAGACGGTCTAACAGTGAGCCATGGTCTCTCCCCATAAAGAATCTAACAGGGGAAAGGGGATTTGTGTGTGTGTGTGTGTGTGTCTGAGATGAAGTAGCTGGTGGAGGAAAGTAGTATGTACAGGTTTGGATTTTCCTCAGAGGAAAATGCACTTCTGAAGTTCCTCAGAAGATGAACAACATCCTGGCATTCACTCCTCACTCTTGTTCACATTTGTCTTGAAATTCACCAAAGGACAAATGTGACCCATTTTTGGTGTGCCGAGTTCTCTATAGCAACACCAGCTGACAGGTTTGTACACCGTTCCTAACATGCAGTTTTTATTCACTTCCGCCTGCAGGGTCTTTGGTAACAAGTTACTCACGATTCGCCCTCTGAGGATTCCCAGAGTCGTGGAGAAAACAGCCTGCTTTAGAAGCAGAATGGAAAAGGAGCTGGAATTTAAGATTCAAGTACAGAATTACTCAGGATGGCATTTTTATAAAGGGGATGAGAGTGTGGTATAATGGAACGGAGGGTGCTTTAGTAAGGGAGCAGGACTGTAATCTATACCACTGCTTAATGTATGTGTTATCTTACTCTTACTGCATGGTTTCTATTTTTGTGATTCCATTTTTTTGCCCTGTTTGTGACAGATCTTGTCTGCCGCCGCCCCCCCCCCCCATTTTTGTGACCCTAGTCCTACAGCATTTTTTGTTGGACATATTATCCTAATTGACTGCATTGTGTTAAGCTAATTTGTCTCAAATCTTAACAATAAAGGTGAGCTATAAATAAAGGAAATTTTAAAAATACAAACAAGAAAATTGATTCAGGTGGGTAGCCATGTTTGTCTGAAGCAACAAAACAACGTTTGAGTCCAGTGGCACCTTTAAGACATGCATGCACATGAAAGCTGGTGCCCAGAATTAAAATTTGTTGGTCTTAAAGGTGCCACTGGACTCAAACGAGAAAATCGTTAGTAGCCACGTGCAGGGGTCATTTCGTAGAAAAAGAGCTAGGGGAACTCATTAGCATAACTCATTAGCATATGCCACACCCCCTGACATCACCAGAAGTGTGTCATAAGGCCACACCCCCTGACATCACCGGAAGTGTGTCATAAGGCCACACCCCCTGACATCACCGGAAGTGTGTCAAGTCTATAAGTTGATGATGTATGAAAAATAGCACTTCAATGGAAAAGCTGCCCAATTCATATGGAGTTCAATAGTTTCACCTATTTCATTGCATAAGTAATGGAGAAGAACATCTCTCAAACACTGGACTCAAACGAGAAAATCGTTAGTAGCCATGTGTCTTCAACGGGTCTCTAACAGCCTGGGTTTGAAGTATGCCATAATGATAGAAACAGAACTGGCATCAGCGTACTTGGAGGGGGAGCAGGGGCCGGGGCCAAGGGTTTCTCTTGGGGCCCACTGCTGTCAACCCTCCCCCTGACCACTGTCTTGCTAGTGACCCATGCTCCCAGCTACACACACTGCCATTGCCACCAGGGAAAGGGCTCCAGCGCTGAGCCTAGGCAATGGGGAAGGGTTTGCAAGTGGGTAGGGGAAGGACATCCAGGCAAGTGGGTGGCATGCAGGTGGGTGGGCAGGGAAGGAGGGCATAAGCAGGGGGCCTGATGGTGGAGGGGGAAGGGGGCCCTGGGAACTCCTTCCCCGGGGCCACCAAAACCTGCAGCTGGTCCTGGAGAGAAAAGTCATGTAAAATGAGCAGAGGGGCAAATGAGTTTCTGATTTAGGCACAGCTTTGGGACCGAGTGCTTTATCAGTGCAGCTTGATATGTAGGCCCTGGTCTACATTCTGAACAGGGTCCAGGTTACGAACACAGTAAACAACACAGCAGCATCCCGAACCAGCTGAGATGCATGCAGGAAGCAGCTTTGTGTAACAAGAGAACCAAGGCAATGTGGTAGATAAACGGTTGGCTATGGTCCAGCGTGGGTACAAATCCCTGCTTAGAAAGAAAGCTCCCTTCTTTTCCCTAAATAGGGATTTGTAACCCCACCCCGGTTTAAATGTTTTTTTCTTGCCCAGAAACTGGCATTCTAAAACAGCTGGCTCCAGTTTGTTGCATTCAGGCCCCACAAGAGACTGGAATGAGACCCAAGTCTTGCTAAATCCAGAAACCTTTTATTGCAGCTCTACATACCAGGGAGGGAGGGAGGTGTCTGGGCCTGACCTCAGACCAAGTTCTTGCCCTCACAGATTCAGCCACAGATTCTTTGGAGGAAGATAAAGAGTAAAGAAAACAAGATAAAGGAGAGGTCTCTGTGGGATTGAAAGGACGAGAGTGTTGAGGCTTGCCTTATGCAGGAGTATACATAAAAACAGGGGTCATTTTGCAGAAAAAAAGGTGCAGGAGCTTATTAGCATAACTTATTTGCATATGCCACGCCCCCTGACATCACCACTCAGGCTCCACTGGACTGTTTTGGATTGTTAGCTATTGGGGGGGGGGAACGTGCAGATCTGTCCTCACAGAGGAGGGAGAGCTTGTACCTAACAAAAGGTAAAGGTTCCCTTGATCGAAAGCCAGTCGAATCCGACTCTAGGGTTGCGGTGCTCATCTCCGTTTCAAAGCCAAAGAGCCAGCGCTGTCCAAAGACGTTTCCATGGTCATGTGGCCGGCATGACTAAATACCAAGGCGCACAGAATGCTGTTACCTTCCCACCGAAGTGGTACCTATTGATCTACTTGCAATTTCTTGCTTTCGAACTGCTAGGTTGGCAGGAGCTGGAACTAGAGATGGGAGCTCACTCCATCATGCGGCACCCGGGTCTCAAACTGCTGAACTACTGACCTTCCACAGCCTGCAGTCCAGCATCTTAACCACTTGAGCCACTGCAGCTCCTAATGAAACTTGGTCTTAAAGGTGCCACTGGACTGTTTTGGACCTGGGGGCTGGGGGGGGGCTCTGCAGCTTACCTGGCTGCTTCTTGGTCTGACTGAGGGCTGCTGGGAGCAGGGGGTGGGGCTTGTTGCATGTGCCCGCCCCCTGGGCTCTTTACTGCCGGAGCTCCACTCCTGTGCGCTCCTGCAGGAAATTACCCCTGCACAAAAAAGAGAATATACTCAGGCATACAACAAGGTGTAGGGCTGACAAATCCAGGTTGG
>NW_015160288.1:51340-141055 GCF_001447785.1 Gekko japonicus
AAGAAGAAGAAGAAGAGAAGAAGAGATTGGATTTATACCCCGCCCTTCACTGGGAGTCTCAGAGCGGCTTACAAACTCCTTTCCCTTCCCCTCCCCACAACAGACACCCTGTGAGGTCGGTGGGGCTGAGAGAACTCTGACACAGACTGCTCTTTTTCAAGGACCGCTGTGCCAGAGCTTGTGACTGACCCAAGGTCACATCAGCAGGTGCAAGTGGAGGAGTGGGGAATCAAACTCGGTTCTCCCAGATTAGAGTCCGCACACTTAACCACTACACCAAACTGGCTCGACATTAAAGTGTCGAATTCTCTGCCAATTAACTTTAAGTAAATGAAAGCATTTGGGATTGCTTTCCTTACTTTGTTTGGATCATCTTAAGTTAATGTAGGAGTTGTTTTTTTCTAAAGTAAAACCTCAGTATTCAGGTTAAATTGCTGTGTTGGCACTTTGCGATAATTAAGTGGGTTTTGGGTCACAGTTTGGGCACTCGG
This sequence comes from Gekko japonicus, assembly GCF_001447785.1. NCBI lineage: Eukaryota > Metazoa > Chordata > Lepidosauria > Squamata > Gekkonidae > Gekko > Gekko japonicus. The sequence goes on from NW_015160288.1 coordinate 51,832, forward strand.
TCTCCAAAAGGTTTGCCATCACTGCACTACACCAAACTGGCTCTTGAAAGCTGCCATTTTCCCCAGGGGAACTGATTTCTGTTGTCTGGAGCTGCACTGTAATTCAAGGAGATCTCCAGACCTCCCCTGTAGGTTGGCAGCCCTGGTGTGGAGTAGTGGTTTAAGTGCTGGATGAGGATCTCTGGAATAGCCCAGGTTTGAATCCCCACTCTGCTATGAAAGTTCACTGGGTGTTGTGCTGGTCACTCTCACTCTCTCAGCCTGGCCTACTTCACAAGATTGTTGTGAGAATAAAATGGAGGAGGGGGCAATGCTGTTTGTAAGTCACTCTGGGTCCCTAGTAGTGAGGAAAGTGGGGTATGAATATCAAAATCAGTGAGGAGGAGGAGTCATTCTGGGTGCCATATGGGAAGGTTAACATCACTTGGCTGTGTAAATGTAAAACCTGCATTGTTGCACACATTCTAGCCATCGTATCTTTATCCTTCCCTTCCTCCGAGACTCTCAGGGCGGCAGACCTCACTGTCCTCTCCTGCCTTTTATTCTCACAATCCTGTGAGGTAGTTTAGGCAGAGAAAGTGTCTGGTCTGAGATAACCCAACAAGCTTTGTGGTTGAATAGGGATTTGAACGCAGTTCTCCCTGATTCTAGTCCAGTGCCCTAACCCCTGGCTCTCATCACAGTCGCTATTTCTGTCACACAAGACACGAACCTGACAACATTCAAGCAAGGCCAGAGAGGTACTGAATGGCACTTTATTAGCCCAAGGTGTTAACTCCCCCTTCCCATTATTATAATGAGTGAAAAATCCACATCATTCCCACATGCGAAGCAGGTAGGAAAAAGAGCTAGCAAAAATGCCAGCGGTGCAGAGGAGAGAAAATTGTTCTGTCTGCTTACATGACCATGCGGAAATGTCTCTTCAGAACACGGCCAGCTTCTTCCCCAGAGAGGAGGTCCCCGGAGGCTAAGAGGCACACACCATTGCCTCTGTGTGGTCCAGTGAGAGACAAAAAAGGGGTGGGTGGGAAGGGACTTTAACTGTTATTGCTCTCTCTCTCTCTCTCTGCAGCTTTGCTTAGTAAAACTGCCAGGTCAAGGCATCTCCTCTTAGGGAGAAAAGGAACAAAAGAGGCTTCCACTCACCAGGGACCAGATGTGATGCTAGAAGAAGGCTAAAGTTGGTTCCCAGTTCCTTATTTGTATTTCCTAGTTTATTATTCGTGAATCCAATGACAAATGTTGAGTGCAGGGATGTGTGATTCGGGGTGGTCCAAAGATTGCTTTGGGGTGCAGCTTGGTCCCCGTTTCAGCATATGCATTTGTCCTGGGGGCACCCCCCTTTGGAGCAGTTAGCACAAGAACTTGGCTTTGGACCAGGGAGCAGTCTACTCGGAGGCCGCAGTCTCCTGAATGTGGGGGTGTATGTGGGGGGTCCAAACTTTATTTTGGGGTCCTCAATATTTGTCATTTGGATTCACAAATAAGGAACTAGGAAATGCAGATAAGGAGCTGAGTGCTAACTTCAGCCTCAGGATGCTAGGCGAGTGCCATTTGGGATACGCAACATGACGACATACTATAAAAAGCGGCCATGGGGAGATGTTGGGGAGGCCCCCAACACTGGGGATTAGGAATATTTACTCTTACGGCTCAGAAATCCCTCCTCCACCCTCCACGCACTGCTTTAAGTCCTACTTTCTTTCTCCTTCAGGAGCTCCAGGCAGCCACAGAGGTATTTTTGATTGGGGAAACAACATAGTGGGAAGATTTGGGTCCCCACTGGGGAGGCAGGCAGGGTGCTAATGAAATACATAAATACGAAACGCCATTATAGTGTACAGAAAAAGCTGTTGTACATTCACAGCTGTGAAAAAACGGTGTAAATTCATGCTCCGAGGGGGGAAAAAATAATCGAATGTATTTCCATCCCCCTTCCATCCATCTTCGCCAGGATGACCAAGAACTCCCTGTTTGCGGGGACTCCTAATTGAGCACCCAACATTCTGTGTCATGTATCAATGACACATCTTTGCATGACGTCTCTTATTTTGTGATTTATTCATCAATTTATTCTTTTTCCTGTTTTGCATCATTTGTTAACCTTTGGGAAAGGCTAGGAGCTGTTCAGGGTACTGGAGCCCCATCCTCAACCCCCTGAAATCTTATTTTACCACGTGGGCCTCAGAGATTTCAGAAGGTTCCAGTCTCTCTTCACAGCCGTAGCGGCTAAAAATGTCATTTTTCTTTACACGGAAACCAAGATTCTCCGAATGCAGAATGCTGTGCTCACTCTCACACGTGAACACACATGAAGATCTATCTTCACCATCGGTCTATCAAGGTCAGTATTGTCCACTCAGACTGGCAGCGGTTCTCCAGGGTCTAGGCTTGCCAGCTCTGGGTTGAGAAATACCTGGAGATTTTGGGGGTGGAGCGTGAGGAGGCCGGGGGTTGGAAAGGGGAGGGACCTCAGCAGGGTACAATGCTACAGAGTCCACCCTCCAAAGCAGCCATTTTCTCCAGGGGAATTGATCTGGGACATCCGGAGATCAACTGTAATAACGAGAGATCTCCGAGTGCCACCTAGAGTTTGGGAGCCCTACCAGGGCCTCAAGCAGAGGTCTTTCGCAGCACCTCCTATCTGATCCTTAACTGGAGATGCCAGGGATTGAACCTGGGACCTCCTGTAGGCCAAGCAGATGATCTACCACTGAGCCATGGCTCCTTTTACTGGCACTTCCATGGAACTGCAACACAAAAATAAATCCTCAGAGGCTAGGCTACTTTCCGGGATCTAGAGAAAATTTTCCAAGCTTTCACCTTCATGGCCTAAACTTATAGGCTGGGACAAGCACATCTGTCTATAAGCCATTATTGATCTTTGCTGCTTCAGTATTAAATCTGAACACAAGAAGGAATGATGTGATGTGACATCAGGAGAACTTGGGGGGGCGGCGTGTTTGCATAAAACCTTGAAATGGTCTGGCTGGCATTATCTCAGTTGACCCTGCTTCCATCCCTGGCAGTCAAGCAAGGACTTGTGCAGGGTCAAACCCTTTTATTCCCTCCAGGTTGACCTGGCAGAGATGGGAGCTGGAGGCACTGCACTCCATTGGTCTTGCTGCTACCTGAAAAGTCCTTCCCAGAAAGTGTGGGGGAAGGTAGGGGTTCTGTACTGTGACATTTACATGAAACAGCTAAGCAAAGTCATTGGGAAGTTTGGGATGATTCTGTTCTGCTGATTCTATTCTGATTTTCTCGTATGGATCTAGGTGAGGCAGGGTACATTCTGAATAGGTGCCTTAAACTGATAATGGGATGGATGCTTATAAAGCTGAACCCAGATACGGCAGATGGGGTGTAGGTGGGTGACTCAGCTGATCATGGAGGTGACACTCAGCCTCTCCTAGATAGGGTTCCATTCCCTACCACCACCAATGTTCCCTCTAAGCTGAGTTAGCTTGAGCTAGCTCACAGTTTTCTAGCCCCTGTCTCACACATTTTTGTCTTTGCTCAGAAAAGATGGCTCCAAAGCAAACTGATTTATGCAGCAGCCAAATCGATTGCGCACATTAATGCCAGTCACTCACAAAGTAGAATTTTTGCTCAGAAGACCCCACAGTTTAGAGGGAGCATTGACCACCACTACCCAAAATAAGATCCTGTTTGGTAGCTGAGGCCAACATTGGTTTGGGATGCTCAAGCAGCATCTGTATCGTTGAACACTTTCCCCCAGCTTCATGTTCCCTCTAAGCTAAGTTAGTGTCAGCTAGCTCACAGTTTTTTAGCCTCCGGCTCACACATTTTTGTCTTAGCTCAGGGAGGATGGCTCCAGAGCAAACTAATTTATGCAGCAGCCAGATCTCCTGCTCACAGCTTTAATGCCAGTAGCTCACAAAGTAGAATTTTTGCTCACAAGACTCCACAGCTTAGAGGGAGCATTGGTGGTATTGGTCTTGTCAGTTTTCCATGCTGTAGTAGCTACTGCTTTATTACTGTAACACATTGAATGTGACTTTGAAAATACCTGGAAAGGTCATCTGGTTCAGAACCCATGGGCTAGCTTATTAATCAAGATCTGAGCACATTACAGCAATACTTCAAGGTCTTCTTCTGTGATGCCGAGTGTGTTTCCAGGCACAATTCAAAGTGTTGGTCATCTTCAAAGCCCCAGATGGTCTCTGGGCCCGGGGGACCTGAAAGACCATCACCTTCTCCTATGTGAACCTGCCTGGAAGCTCAGATCATCTAACCCCCATTCTTCTTCCATGTACTCACAACCTGCTGAAGTTGTTATGGCGAGTTGAGGATCTTCACAACAGAGGCTGCGATCGCATACTTTAAATAACCCATTTTCAATCCACTTTCAGGGCACTTTGAATTGTATGAACTGGCAAAATCCAGTTGGAAAGTACATTGAAAGTGGATTGTTTAGTGTGTGTGATCACAGCGAGAGACTACCGTATTCTCTCTTGAAGGAGTCTGCCCTGCACTCTGGGCAAACATAGTCCTGATTTCCATGTGGCTGAGGTTTAATTAGTGAGACATGCTGGCGCTTTGTTCGTTTTGTAAGAAACTTGTTATGTGGAATTTCTTTTGTTTGTATCTGCTGCTTTATTTTTTTCATCTCTCTGCCGGTTCTGTTTTAGATTTTCTATCTGTGCAGATGCCATGCTGCTTTTATTGTAAACTACCTCAAATATATTTGCAGAAGCACAGGAGTGCTTTAAATCAGGCCTATCTAGCCTTTTGGAGACTGCAGGATCCTTTGGAATTCTGACACTGCATGGTAAGCGCAGCCACAAAATGGCTGCCGAAGGAGACAAAGCGAGCCACAAAATGGCTGCCGCAGCTTACCTACATTCCCACAGTGGAGATCCTTGTGCTGTGGGGGCAACTGCTGCCAAAACAACTTTAAAAAAATCCACACCGCCAATCAAATCTCTAATAGCCGATCAGAAGTCTGGCTGGGCAAAAGCCCCACCCACTTTCTAAAAACACTTGGAGGGTGTCATGGCACCAGTAGGCACCACACAGGGAAGCCCGGTTTTAAATAAGCAAACTATGTGCCGTGCATCTGACTACCAGGGATGTTTGATAGATGTTGCTCTTCTCCTCTCACACATGGAAAGCAGGGCCTTCCCAAATGCTCACGTACCCTGTGATCAGAGCCCTTTCGCCCTCTTTCGCCTCTCAGTGTGTTCCCAAGGCACTGCAACCTCCTCTTACTGCCATATCTGGTCACAAGTCTTGGGTTTCATAACAATCTATTAAAAAAGCATTTTTGAAGCAACGGATTCCACACCTGCTGTGCAAGCGTATGATTCACCCTGGACCTTTTTAGCTGGTGGGGATCAAAATACTTTATGACTATTTACAGAGTGTTCTGCTAGGTTTTATTTATGAAACATTTATTTCCATCTGACAAATGATACGAAGAACCCAAACCAGAGTGGAGGCATCGCAGCCCGAGATGAACCCAACGTGAGTTTTGTTTGTGTGGATCTAGACAGGCGGGTTCCTCCTTCACCTTCTTTCCAGAGAACGGATTTTGGCAATGTAAACTCAGGGACACGTGAGCTATCTTGTCAATGTATAAGCTATCTTTAAAACACTCTTCGGTATACTGTAGAATTGGGATGTTAGCAGGAGAGCATTTTTAAAATTTCCCCAAGATGCCCGTTTTTTGCCCATAAGCATTTCTCCTGTGCTGTAATCAAGCTGATTAGATTTTGCATTGTACCTCTGCCTCCTGACTCCTTTCTTTGCAACACCCCTCCCACCTTCAGACTGAGATATAAGGACTTAAGGATCTCCATTCCTGCGTGTATCTGATGAAGGGGAGCTTCTACTCTTGAAAGCTCATACCCCCATAATCTTGTTGGTCTCTGAATTACTGGTGGATTCAGATCTAGCTCTCCAAGATCTCAGGCTGAGTTACAGTGTAGTGCAGCGTAGACATGATGTATTCAGAAAAATAAAAACATGTCCCATAATGCTCTGCATATCCCCCTTTGCACTTCAAATCATCCCATCCCACAGTTTATATGTCAGTCAAGGCAGAGGGTGGGCAGAGACAGTCAGACCACCCCCCTCCACTGTGCACCTGCTTGAAAGCCCTTCTTCTTCCAGCCATTTGCCACTGATGAAGCCATAAGAGGGAGAGTGTGAAACAGGTCGGGACCCCTCTATGGTGCTTGGCTCCAGGTTAGCTGAGAATCACCTCTCCTGAGGAACAAGAAGAAGAAGAAGAGGAGGAGGAGGAGGAGGAGGAGGAGATTGGATTTATACCCCACCCTTCACTACCCAAAGGAGTCTCAGAGCAGCTTACAAACTCTTTTCCCTCCCCCTCCCCACAGCAGACAAGTAGGTGGGGCTGAGAGAGCTCTGACAGAAACTGCTCTTTTTCAAGAACAGCTCTTATAAGAACTATGGCTTGCCCAAGGCCACCCAGCCAGGTGCAAGTGGAGGAGTGGGGAATCAAACCCAGTTCTCCAAGATTGGAGTCCGCGTACTTAACCACTACACCAAACAGTAGTTAATTTAGGCCCTGGTCACACGGAAGGTTTTGGCCCGGGAGAGGGACGGATCGGGGGCGCAGCAAACGGGCACGATCTCACCGCAACGTCTGGGAAGTGGCACGCACCCATCCCCGATCTGGCCCTTCAGGCCGAAAACCTGCAGTAAAAAAGAACCACCCCCAGAGGAGGACTTACCGGGCCGTGGGATCACCGCCGCGCCCGTCGTCCAGAGCAATCCAGGCTCCTGGCTGAACTGCACATGCGCAGTTCGGCTGCCTCGCTCCCCTTTCAGTGGCTTCCCCCCCCCCCCATCTGATCGTGCCAGGGGGGAAGTGCGCGGCGACTCAGGGGATCTATGTGATCCCGCCGCTGCGGGTCTCTTCTTTTGGTGCGGCTTTAAAAAGCCGCACTTTGCTGGTGCTTCCCCCCACCCCCTGTGGCAGGGGCCTTAAAATGTCATTTGTATTGTCCTTTGATTCCAGTGAACTGCTTTGGGAGCTCAGTCATTCATATTTTTTTTTTAAATTTTATTTCGTTGCATTATTTATAGTCTACTTTTCTCACTGGGACTAAGGGTGGATGATGCAAAGTAAGTCAATACAACCAACAGGGTTGGACATCCATGAATATACAAGGCAATAGGATTTGGACTGCAGAAAGCTGGAAGCAACCAGAAATCTTAAGCAGAACTGAAGCAACGCATGAGTATTCACATGATGTGTTAACTGATGCAATAATTACACAGTAGGGTCCTATGTAGGGGCTGCGGTGGCTCAGAGGTTAAGACGCTGAACTACAGACTGGAAGGTCGGTAGTTCAACAGTTCGAGACCCGAGTGCCGCATGACAGAGTGAGCTCCCGTCTCTGGTCCCAGCTCCTGCCAAGCAGTGTTCCCTCTAAGCTGAGTTAGTGTGAGCTAGCTCACAGTTTTTTAGCTTCCGGCTCACACATTTTTGTCTTGGCTCAGGAAGGATGGCTCCAGAGCAAACTAATTTATGCAGGAGCCAAATCTCTCGCTCACAACTTTAATGCCATTAGCTCACAAAGTAGAATTTTTGCTCACTCCACAGCTTAGAGGGAACATTGCTGCCAACCTAGCAGTTCGAAAGCAAGAAATTGCAAGTAGATAAATAGGTACTGCTTTGGTGGGAAGGTAACAGCGTTCCGTGCGCCTCGGAGTCTAGTTATGCCGGCCACATGACCATGGAAATGTCTTCAGACAGTGCTGGCTCTTTGGTTTGGAAACAGAGATGAGCACTGCACCTTAGAGTCGGTTTCGACTGGCTTTCAAGCAAGGGAAACCTTTACCTTTACCTAGGGTCCTGTGTTCAGCAACAGACAGTGCAAACTATGCATAGCAGTATCGACCACAGGCCCTAACCCTTTTCCCAAACCTCTTTCTAAGCCATCTGTTCACTAAGCCGTGATGTTTGGTGGGTCATTTATGGTCCCTCAGCTTACCTACCTCACTGGGTTGTTGTGAGAATAAAATGGGGCAGGGAAGAGTTAGGCATGTTAGCCTGAGCTCCTTGGAGGATGGGTGGCATTTTTAGAAAATGTGATCAGAGCTGGTAGGACTGGGCACCCAGTTTTGGCTAAAAAAGCAGAGTACAAAGAGAACAAGAAACAATTTGGGCAGACTCACATCAAAGGCATCTATCGTAAAGCACATAAAAAAGGTTTTCAAACCAACTTGTCCTGTGCCACGTTGACCAAAAACGCAAGCACATGCGCAGTGTGATCCTGTGCATTTTCCTGTCTGAAGCCAGTCCTGTTGAAATCAGTGGACCTACTCCCTGGTAAATGAGTTCAGGGATAATGGCCTCAGTGGGAGTGAGCAGTTTCATTTAGAGCATGAACATCCATGAACCGGGTAGCCTCAGGCGCGTGTCAGCAAATTCTGAATTTCTCTGCTGCTGGCAGGCGGAGGTTACAGAAGTTCAGCGCAACCATTTAACAGCTCCCTAATTACACAGAAGCACTGGCTGGCTCATCAGGGTGGCAGAGACAAGGTGACCCCCAGAGGCATGGCCGTGCATTCTAAAAATCAGAATTGCCGAAAAAAGTACCCCGACCCCCCCCAAAAAAAGAGCGGGAGGGAGAGAGCAAGGAAATAAATAAGGTGGAAGGATGTCCATACTACCTGAGGGATGATAGATTTGGGGACGCAGGACAGCTGATGAATTTATGTTAAACCTTTGCACAAAGGTGTACTAGGGAAGGGACTTCTTGTGTTCAAAAGTGGGAGTACATGAATTTGTCCCTCTGGGAGACGGACTTTTATTGCAGTGGGTCTGCTCTGTGTTGCTCTGATCTGGAAGGGCAGGGCTAGCCCCATCTCACCAGATCTCAGAAGCTAAGCAGGGTCAGCCCTGACTAGGACTTGGGTGGGAGACCTCCAAGGAAGCCCAGGGTCACTCCGCAGAGGCAGGCCATGGCAAACCACCTCTGAACGTCTCTTGCCTTGAAAATAGGGTTGCCAAGTCGTTTTCTTGCCGCAGCGGGGGACTCCCGGAAGTGACGTGACGACGCCGGGCACACTGGGGCGGGGCCACGACCATCCGAGGGAAAACCATAGAGTTTTCCCTCGGATGACAGTGGCCCCGCCCCCAGCGTGCCCGGCGTGGTCACGTCACTTCTGGGTGACGTGGACGTCAGGGTGGGGTTCCCCCCGGGGCCTGATCCGCTGCCGGTGGGGAACAGGCCTCTGGGGTGGGGGTTTCCCCACCCCCCGGGGGGTCGTGGCAAGCCTACTTGAAAACCCTACAAGGTCACCACAAGTCGGCTGCGACTTGATGGCACTTTTCACTACCACCCTATGTCAAGAAAATAACAGTCCAAGCTGTACCAGATGCTTGAAAGGGGGAGGATCTGCTTATGTATGTGGGAATGTGCTAGCCGAATCCATTCTGAATGCTTTTTTTTTTTAATGTTTGGTGAGTTAGAAAAGTCAGCTCACATGAAAGGGTGTGTGAGTACTGGATGGACGGTAGAAATAAATGGCAGAAACAGTTCACATTCAGTTTTTCAGTTAGGGTCATTCTATGTGACGCCCCTCCTTAAAACCCAACACTGCTTTCCTGTCTGCTCTAAGCAGAGCCCTGTCTGCACCACTTCCTGTCTGCACCAACCCAAAGCCTTCCACGGCCCCCCCCTTGCCCCTCTGCTCTCATATCCTCATACTGCCCTATCTGGGACCTTCACTCTTCCATGACCCTCAGCTATCTAAATGGCTCCTGCTCTCTCAAATGACCCCACCCAGGGCTATTTTTGGGCAGGAACGGAGTTCCGGCTGGCTCCCAAGTTGGCCACGCCCAGCAGGAACTCATTAGCATAATAGGCCGCACCCAACAGCAGAAACTCATTAGGATTGGCTACATTAGGGGTGTGTGGCCTAACATGCAAAGGAGTTCCTGCTACAAAAAAAGCCCTGGGTTTTGACAACAAACAAGGTAAACAGAATAACAAGCAAAAGGTGGGTGTGGCTGGATGGCCACACTTCTGGTAACATGGGGGTGCGGCCTAATGTGCTAATGAGCTGTGCTGTCAGGGGTGTGGCCCAATATGCTAATGGGTTCCTGTGGTTGGGTGTGGCCTATTATGCTAATGAGTCCCTGCACCCATTTCCCCTTGCCACCTCCTTATTCCTGGAACTGCCTCCCAGAACACCTGAACAACCAGGGTTGCCAACCTCCAGGCAGTGGCTGGAGAGCTCCCGCTATTACAGGTGCTCTCCAGGAGACAGAGATCAGTTCGCCGGGAGAAAATGGCCACTGCGGAAGATTGACTCTGTGGCATTGTACCCCGCTGAAGTCCCTCCCCTCCCCAAACCCCACCCTCCTCAGGCTCCACCCCCAAAATCTCCAGGTATTTCCCAGCCCTGGTCCTGGAGCTGGCAACCCTACACACAACTGCGCCTCTTTCATTTCTTTTAGATTCCTCCTCAAAACAAAACTACTTATTGATGCCTAGAGCACAAGCCCATACAGTGAAATCCCAAATAACAGTTACATTCTTTCCAACCTAATTGATTTCTGTGGGCTTAGAAGGGTGTAACTCTGCTTAGGGCTGCACAGTCAGAGCCCCTCTTCCTCTTCTAGGATTAAAGCTAAGCACACACAACTGCAAGGAATGCACATTCTTCCCTTGGTTAGTCCCATCCCTATTTCTTTCCTCTTTTGAAGAGAGAGGGGAAAACATAAAATCGTAACCACCCCAGAAGCGGGACCAGCCTTCTCTGTTCTTACATAGTACTGAAGCAAATAGATGCGACGTTGAAAACCAAGAAGTCAGTGGGCTGAATCCCATGGATGTGCTCCACTCCTGGTGGCACCTCCTCTGATGCAAGAGGATCCAAAAGGCGGAATGGAGCCACAGCATCCAAGCCAGTTTTCTTGTCTACGTGAAAACGGACATGTGTTTGATGTACTTTTGAGTTTATGGCATAAGCATATCCTTTGGAACGTCTTCTTCTCTATAAACTTCACTGATCACTGATGTGAGGCCTTGCTCCATATACACATCAAAAGAAGCTTGGGTCTGTGGCTAAACATGTCAAGACCTTGCCTATCATGGCACCAGCCAAATTTATGGAACTTTGTCACTGAAGGAGGTCCAGCAGGCAGTCTATCCTTGGCCTCTCCAGTTAAAAGGATCAGGATACAAAAGATCTCTTCCTAAGATCCTGAAGAGCTGCTGCTAGTCTGAGAAGACAGTACTGATCTAGATAGACCAATGGTCTGATTTAGAATAAGGCAGCTTCATGTGTTCATATGTTGTATCCATTGCCATGTTTCCAGAAAGATAGTGGAACTTCTTTTTGGTTCTGCAAAGCATCTGAAATGAGCAGATTGCTTTGCCATTACTTTTGCTGGCTTTGTTGAATGTTAACCCTCTCCTCAAATAACATTTTATACGTTGCTTTGAGTGCCTTCTTTGGGTTGAAAGACAGGAAATAAGTCTTAATAACACAAACTGGAGCAGTACAAAGCTGACAGGAAAGAAGACGCACAAGGGAAGCCCAAGTCACACCAAAACCCTTGGGACAGCATCCACATTCCCTGGGAACAGACTCTCATGTGATGCTAACAACACTCCTGGCCCACTGTGGCTTGACAAGTTGGATGACAAGTCTTAACAAGCTAAACTCCCAGCCAATTCCTTAGCAGCCATCCCAAAACTACTCATTCATCTCTTCAACTGTCAGCTGACAACAGGCCATGAGTCTCACACTTCTCCTTTCTTGCAACTCTAAGCGTCTCTGACAGCATCAGTACTGCAAAGGTGTGTGTGACCTAGGTAGGCTGCGAGTGGTTTCTGAGGATTTGTTTACTGCTTCAGAGCTATAAGGTGTTGGCTGGGTTTCAGCTGTAGGCTACGACTCCTGATCAGTCGGTAACCTGGTTTCTTGTTGTTCTCCTTCTGGCTCAGAGCCGGCTATAGCCGGCTGTTCAATTACCAGCTGAGAGCTAGCAGGTAGCTTTTCATCTGAGAAATCTGAGCCATCATACAGCACAGACTGACTTACGACAATGTTCCCTCTAAGCTATGGAGCCTTGTGAGCAAAAATTCTACTTTGTGAGCTACTGGCATTAAAATTGTGAGCGAGCAATTTGGCTGCTGCATAAATTAGTTAACTCTGGAGCCATTCTTCCTGAGCCAAGACAAAATGTGTGAGCCGGAGGCTAAAAAACTGTGAGCCAGCTCACACTAACTCAGCTTAGAGGGAACACTGCTTACGACACCACCACTAGTTCTTTCTCATGCCTCCCTTTCCTTCCACCCACCCAAGCCCCCCCACCTGATTGTGCATCCCCACAAAAAACCCCTCCTGAGCTTACAGGCTTCCTCACCACATTAATTCCCTTTCCCCAAAGCACTGGCTGGTGTGCGCAGATGGTAGTGTGGTGGCTGTGACCACCAGGAGTGCTGCCACTGTGTACCACCTGCATGAGCTTCCCCATCCATGCTGAAAGGCTGGAAACATGAGTGGTGGAGCACTTGCAAACAAATGGGTGGGGAAGAGCACATGGACAGGTCATAGTAGAAGTGCATGGGGTCAATGATGGTGGGCTGCACCAGAATCCCCAGACCACAGCACCTGCCCCACTTCAGGGTATGCTACGCTAGCTCTGATCCTAACTCATGGCCAGTATGTATCAGAATTATTTTGCTAATTCTACTTTGATTTCCCAACAGTCCTTTTTCTGAGTCCTAGAACTTCTGCTTCTCCCAGCAACAGCCTTCTAAAGGGACTAAGCGACTGACTGCAAGAAGAGCAGAAGAGCAATCTGAATATAATAGAAAATGAAGGCCCCCTGGCAAGAGTGAAGGCTGGGGTTTCTAAAAGCGCCTAAGCCACTCAGAAGTACAAATCTCATTTACTTTCCATGGCACGTACATGTCAAAATGCTACAGTCTGCATTTGCAAGCACAGACTCTGTTTACTCCAGACAGGCCAGTGCAGCACTCTTGAAAGCACGGGGACATATAGGTGATAACTCACGGGTAGGGCCGAAGAACTGAAGTCAGCTAACTGCACTAGTTCTAATTGATTGTCAGATCAGCAGAACATTGCACAGTGATTCAGTATTAATACTGAACCCTTTTTTTTAAAGGCGGTCTTTGTTTTCAGATTATGTCTACATGTGGGCACACCAGGCACCACACAGGAAGAGGTATTCTCTCCTGTGCAAGAAAGGAGCAGGGAGGAATGCCTCTCCTAGGATGGCGCCTGCCACGTATTTATTTAGAATTTTTAATGTATTTAGAATATTTATACCTCACTGCTTTGCACAGTGCTTTCGTGGCAGCTTCCAACCATAAAAATGAAAATAACTAAAGAACATAAGAAAAGCCAATGTTGGATCAGGCCAATGGCCCACCCAAGTCCAACACTCTGTCACACAGTGGCCAAACATACCCGGTGCCATCAGGAGGTCCATCAGTGGGGCCAGGACACTAGAAGCCCTCCCACTGTTGCCCCCCCAGCACCAAGAATACAGAGCATCACTTGCCCCAGCCTGAGAGTCCCTATCTATACCTTGTGGGTAATAGCCACCGATGGACCTCTGCTCCATCTGTTTATCTAATTCCCTCTTGAAGCTGTCCATGTTTGTAGCCACCACCACCTCCTGTGGTAGTGAATTCCATGTGTTAATCACATAGGCCCCAGTCACATGGAGATTTTGCTGCGCAGAAGACACGAATGTCGGGCGGATTTTTGGGGCGCGATCACACCCCAACATCTGGGAAGCGTAGCGCACCCGTGGCATCCTGCTGGCATCCTGCCAAAGATGTGGAGTTAAAACGTACCAAGGAAAGTGCACTAGTATCCGGAAAACGCAAGGCACAGGCGGGCGTCTGATCACGGGAGCGCTAGTATCCCGTGGCATCCGCCGCCCGTCCATGTCCCGTCACAAACCACATGTTTTTCGTAAGCACATGCGCACAAACATGAAACTGAAAGCAGTGCTGCTTGGCAGAACTGCGCATGCGCACAAACGCGAAATGCTTGTGTGATTGCGCCGCTTCTTCGCCACACTGCAGCATCGCCGTGTGATCGCCAGCTAACAGCCTAAGCACGGAAACTCAGGGGACCGTGTGATTGGGCTACCGCGCTTTATTTTGCTCTGGGGCAAACAGCCACACCTCCCCCCCGCGTTATCTGGCCTGTGTGACCGGGGCCATACATAGTTTTTTACAATCCACAATCAGCTAATAAGCAACAATCATGTGTGCTGCACACTGAACACACAAGCAGAGGTTCTACACAGAATCCCCACAATTTATTTTTTTATTATATTTATACCCCGCCCATCCTGCGAACAGGCTCAGGGTGGCTAACAAAGCGGTACAATGTACCTGTTTGGCATAACCATAAAAATTTAAAACTACATAAAACACATACTCATTCATATTACATAATTTAACAGCAATAAATTAATGATAAAATAAAATAATTAAAATACTAAACCAATTGTTTCTTTATTGAGCATGCCAGTGCTCAAAATCTTGCTACTTTGAAATGGTTTCATTAACAGCCAGTGAGAAGAGAAACATAAAAATAATTGAATCTGCGTAAGAATCTGAATGGAATTGGAGTGATGTACATATTCAGAATAACCTTACAAAATGGACAGTATAGAAGGATATGTTCAATTGTTTCTATCATACCAGACTGACAGAAATGTGTGTATGTGATACGTGTCTCCCTTCAAGAAGGGCAAACGGAGGAACATTCAGTCAGGCCAAGGTAAAAGCTCTACAAGATTTGGGGGATTCTCTTACTGCCCAGACAATCTAAAGATGCTGAATCTGACTGGAAATGATTTTGCTTAGCACGATTAGGAAACAGATTAGATTTGTTTATTCTGAATGGTGCAAACAGGATGAGTGGGCAACAATGTGGGAAATGAAATTCAGTGTTGGTAAGTGTAAAGTGATGCACACTGGGACAAAAAAATCCCAACTTCAGGTATAGGCTAATAGAGTCTAAATTTGCTGAAACTGAGGGGAGGAAAACTCCTGGGGTTGTAGTGGATAGCTCAATGAAAGTGTCAACCCAGTGTGCTGCAGTGGTGAAAAAGGCAAACTCCCGTATGTTCCCCCAAGAGCACTACGATCGGGGAGCCTCCATCTCCTGGAAGTTCCAGGTCCCCGAGAGATTAAGTTTGCCCCTACTAGGGCCAGGGCTTTTTCGGTGGCGGCTCCTACCTGGTGGAACAAGCTCCCGGGGGAGATCCGGGCCCTGCGGGACCTCGCGCAGTTCCACAGGGCCTGCAAGACGGAGCTCTTCCGCCAGGATTATGAATAGGAGCCACCACCGCTGTTATGCCAACTTCTCCAGGAAATTCCTGGAGACCCAATCCAAGTTATCTACCAAGGAAAATTGGGTGTTTGTGGCTGTGCGTAAGTTCTATACCAGTCTATACAGAGGTCGGATGGCGAATGAGACGCTCGGCTATATCCCAGGAAGTGAGACAACAAATAAATAAATAAATAAATATGTTAGAGATTATTAGGAAATAGGCTGAGAATACAATGGCTGATATTGTAATGCCCCTGCACAGACCTATGGTGCAGTCTCATTTGGAATACTGCGTACAGTTCTGGTCACCATATCTCAAGAAGGGCATTGTAGAGCTGCGAGAAGTACGGAGGAGGGCAACCAAGATTATTAGGGCATTGGAGGACCTTCCCTATGAGGAAAAGCTGAAGAGTCTGGAACTTTTCAGTTTAGAAAAGAGATGACTAAGAGGGGACACGATAGAGGTTTATAAAATTATGCATGGGGAGAGAACTGACAAACAGAATTTTTTTCTCGTTCTCCCAAAACACTAGAACTTAAGGGCATCCAATGAAACTGATGGACAGTGAGTTAAGGAGGGACAAAAGGAAATATTACTTTACATAAAGAATGATTAAAATGTGGAATTTGCTGCCAGAGCATGTTGTGATGGCCACAAGAACAGGCAGCTTTAAAGGGGGACTAGATAGACCCACCCTCCATCAATCTATCAGTGACTGAGGAGAACCTCCACATTCAGAGGCACTAAACCTCTGAATCCCAGAGCCAGGAGGCAACGTCAGGAGAAGGCCTCAGCCTTTATGTCCTGTTGTTGGACTTCCGGAGGAACGGGTTGGCCACTGTGTGAGCCAGGATGCTGGACTAGATGGACTATTGGTCTGATCCAGCAGGGCTCTTCAGATGTTCTTATATTCTTAGTCAAGGGAGATATCCCTGGTGACTATACATTCTGGTCAAACCATTGATTTGTCCTAGCTTTGCGTCCCTGGTGACTATACATTCTGGTCAAACCTAGTAGTACCATTGATTTGTCCTAGCTTTGCATAATCTGCTAGAACACGTGGACCATTTAAGAGTCAGGACACATCAAGACAGCGATCATTTGCCAATTGCCTTGGCATTAAAAACCCAAAATTTAACTGTACACTTAACTAAGAGATCTGCAGTGGAAGCAAGTAATGGCTCTGGTTATAAAAGAATACAATAATACACAATTCATCATTATACCTAATAGTTAAGTGAGAAAACTATGTCAGGCAGGGAAGCTGCAAGAACCCACCACCCACGGAAAATAAAGAAGTTTCTATGTACACTGGAGACTCTCCAGAATGCAGAAGAATATAACTTTGTAAATTAACCAAAATGGAAAAAAGTGGGAGGGAATGGACGAATGAGGACTGAGCATGCTCCAGGAGGAACAGTGTGTTGAGCAGCTGGGAGTCAGTTCAAGCAAAACAAAACACAAAGAGATGGCGGAATTGGCTTGCTCAGCCCTCTGAGAGCTTACAGAATCCTGCAGTGAAAATTAGGGTCTAGAACGTAAGATTCTAAATCGGTCATCCCCTGCTTCAGCTTGGATTGCTAAGGTATGTTCCCTCAGCTTTTAAAAACAAGACTTACTTTAATCTCAGGGGAGAGTTAAACACCCCCTTGGGGAATGCGGAAGGCTTTACTGTAGCCTCGGCTGGCCCAATTGCATGGAATTTTGGATCCACACAGGGACTCCTCATGGCTATTAGATACAAAGATCTTCATATAAATGGAGAAGCTTCTATTTCTCTATGGCAGAGAAATGCTAGCTTTTAGAAACGCAACCACTTCCTAAACAGACTTTTCATATCTAAAACTAGAGGGACTCTTGTTTTAACAAGGTAAGAGTTTTGAGGGATTTAATTTGGGACTATTAAACCACACATTCGTCCGTGACTGCGCTAATGATGTTTTCTGATTGATAACACTAATATAATTAATATCGCTGGCTAAGAGGAAAGATAAGTGCTTTAGAGGGGGAAAACTGAGAAGCAATCTAGGAGAAAAGCCTCATTTGTTTTTATAGGCTGTTTGTCATAACGTTCTTTCTGTTCTGCAACTTATGATGAACCACAATGCAGTACCAACCTCCACCCAGCACCGCTACAGAGTAAGACATCATTGGAGACTTCACCCAGAACCACTGGTTTTGTTGAACATCCTGAGGATCCTATGCATCTTTTACGAATGGACTATTTTATACCCCCCAAAAGTGTGTAGTCAGGCTGCGGCGGCGGCTTGGTGCTAAGGAAGAATAGGTGGTCGCGGAGCTTCCCGCCGCCGCCACCCCCCCACCCGCAGCCAATGCTGGCCTGCCCGGCGCGGCGGAGTCCTTGTGCCCACCCATCGCGCCACGTCTCTCTCCCTTGGCTCCGCAGCTGCCTTCTCTGCACCTGGCACACACACACACCGATCTCCCGGCAGTCCGCCTTGCCGGCTCCCTCACACACAGGAGCACTTCTACCCTTGCGCGGCAGCCCAGCTTCACATCTGCACGCCTCTCCCGCTTCCTCAGCCCTGAAGAGGGCCCCCCCGCAAGTATCGTGGGTCCCTCTTCTTGTGCTTATCTAATTACCTCTTGAAGCTGTCCATGCTTGTAGCCGCCGCCACCTCCTGTGGCAGTGAATTCCATGTGTTAATCACTCTTTGGGTGAAGAAGCACTTCCTTTTATCTGTTCTAACCTGACTGTTCAGCAATTTCATTGAGTGCCCACGAGTTTTCCAAAAATTGTTAAAATTTCAATGAATATATGTCTATACAGCCATACAAACAAAAATAGGTTCTGCCCTGATATGTTGTCGAAGGCTTTCACGACCGGAGTTCATTAGCTGTTGTAGATTTTCCGGGTTGTGTGGCCGTGGTCTTGGCATTGTAGGACCTGACGTTTCGCCAGTAGCTGTGACTGGCATCCTCAGAGGTATAACACAGAAAGATGGAGTACTCTCTGTGTCAAGGTGACACCGTAGTACTAAGCATGAAAATTAGTCAGTTCTGCCCTGATAGTTAGAAATGTAAGTAATATATGAGGGAGCCTTATACTGAATCAGACCCTTGGTCTATCTAGGTCAGAATTCTGCCTAGGACAGCGATGCTTATTCAGTGCCTCAGAAGCCTCATATGGCCATTAGACATGCTGCCTGTGGGTTTTCTGAGCACCATTTCCCAATGTGGCACCTGAACCACATTTCAGGAAATTGGGCAAAGCCCTTTGGCCTGGTGAAGCTTGTGGTTTGCAGGTGGTTCCCACCTAGAAATAGGTAAGTTGCAAGCCTGGCATACCAGGGATGAAAGTGAATGTAGTTGTTTTGGTTGATGGTACCACTGAATTATAGCTCCCGTCCTAAAAGCCACAATCCAGTAGTAAAATTAATGGGTTTAAGTGCACTTAAGCCAATGAAACGTGGCCAAATAACTGGGGGAGGGGAGGGAATGGACAATATCCTAAGCATAGGATGCTCATCCTATGCATATTTACCCAAAATGCCATTGATGTCAACTGACTAATTTTCATGCCAGGACTATTTTTGGGCAGGAACGCACAGGAACGGAGTTCCGGCTGGCTTCAGAGTAGGCCACGCCCACTACAGCCAAAACCTCTGCGCATGTGTGGCTACAGAGGGAAGGCCTGGAGAGCGAACCCCCCTGGCGACTCCAAGGCAGGTGAGCCAGGGGCCCCCTGGAAGGATTGGGGAGGCATTTAAATGCCTCCCCGTGCCTTCCCTGGCCTGTTTAATCTGCCTTCCCTTCCCTTCAAGGGGGCGCGGGGTGCCCGGGGAAGCCAAGGGAAGGCATGGGGTGTGGCCTAATATGCTAATGAGCCACACTGCCAGGGTGTAGTCTAATATGCTAATGAGTTTCTGCTGTTGGGTGTGGCCTATTATGTTAATGAGTTCCTGCTGGGGTTTTTCTACAAAAAAAGCCCTGCTACAGTCTATAGATATCACTACTCCACTGTGGGCATAATGTATTGTGCTTAAACCAGCACAGCCAGCACTCACAGGAATATAATGAAAAGAGGGCCACAGTAGGAGTTAAATGTGTCCTGTTTTTGATTTTGGCAATAAAACACCAACTTGCAAGGGGGGGGGAATTGACAAACTGATGATGGATTATACAATTTTAATGCTAAGACTGCAGAGCTTCCCTTATACAAATAACCATTATGCACATGGATAAGTCCCGGTAAAGTTAATTTTTTCCCCCATTTAGCAATCATTCATTCCAGGATCTGCAGGATCAGAAACAAACTCTGCCCCATTTTGTTCAGGAAATGTTACCAACTACCCTTAAAGCTTGGATCTTGCTATGACAAGCTATGCACTATTCCTAGATGTCTGTTAAATACCATGTAAATGTATGAGGGCTGTGAACACTAAGTCGTTGCTCAGTATACATAATCTTATCCAATTAGAAGTTTAAAAATATTAGATTTAACTGGCATTTTCCAAGCACAGACACAAGTTCTTGGCTGCATCTAGAGATACCTTCGTCCTAGGATTGCAGTCTCCAAATTCCAGGATATTTGGGGGTTGGAGCCAAGAGAGACACACACACATAAAACAAGGAATCATTACAGTGGGGTTTGGGGAGGGAAGAGACTTCAGTGAGCTTTAATGCCATAGAGTCCGCCCTCCAAAGCAGCCATTTTCCCCAGAGGAACCGATTTCACTAGAGATCAGCTATAATTCCAGGAGATCTCCAGGTCCCACCTCGAGGTGGACAAACCTACCTCTCCCCCACTTCAAATATGTAACAAATTCAAAAGTCCACTTCTACACGTGTCTCACTTTCTTCTGTGCAGCAATGCCACCTCCTATTATGAAATAAACATTATGTTCTGACTGGATAATAGAAAAAATGTCTCACTTTCAGGCCTTTTCTTATAATCTTGGGCTACAGATATGCCACATTTCACCTTCCTGGAGTACAGAAGTATCTATCTCAGCTATTTATGGGCCTTGCAGTTTTGACTGTATGTCACCTTTCAGGGTCAGTCAGAAACTGGAGCAGGGGCAGGCAACCTTTTGGGCACAGCTGCTTGTGAAGATGTTGGGGTGCCAACAATAAATGGGGAGGGGGGAGGATAAATTCTGCAGATGGTCAGGCACATGGGTTGTGAGTCCCAGCCACACCGGTGGGGTTGGGGGGGGAGAGAACCAGCCCTCCGTATGAGCAAATGACATGCATGATTGGAGGGGTGCACGTGTGTGAGGGCATCTGCCGTGGGTTTAGAACGAACACATTTTATTTGTTCTAAATAATAAAATAAATGTGTTCCCCGTGTTAAGGGGAACACATGCCTCATTTTAGAAATCAGAGTGATTTAGTTATTTTATAAATCGATGCCCCGCCTTTCTCCCACCTATCCAACATGGCTTTCAGCAAATATGAGCAATACACCAAACAAAAAATCTTGAACTACATGAGTGGCATATTTTAGGGTTTTGGTCATGTGGATGTATCCTAGTGATTCGGTTACATTGTCATTCAGTGCCAGGGATTTTTTGGACAGCTTTTTATAGGTTTGATCATGATAATTCTAAGTGAATACAAAACGTGAATTGAATGGTGGGTAGTTCGTTTTGTTTTATCTTATGAACACAGGATTCACTTCTCTGTATAGGATCATTTGCAACTGACAGGATGAAATCGAACCTCCAGGGAGTGATCAATAGAATATGCAATATTCAATATTCCTCCATATAATAATCAAACCCATCCAGTACTTTGAGACGTATCACACATCATCCAGAATAAACAACACCGAGATTCATAAGAAGGGTACATATAATGCTGATATGAGTTTTTCACTTAACATTTTTTTAGAAACGCAGTGGGGGGAAATGCACTCAATTCTTTTTAAGCGACCAAAGTCAATTGAAATACAAGTGTTTTCTTTATTACCACAAAAAAAAAAAGCAAACATGCAAACACAGACCTAAATGCTCTATCGCCACGGTATCTGAAGACACAATATTAATATCGGACAGACTTCCTCCAACGAATCCATTAAGACCAGGATGGAAAGATTACTTCGTATCATCTCATCCATCTCCCTACTCGCACGTCGGAAAAATAATGTTCACCAGTGCTTTAGGATGTCTGATAAAATAATAATGCCTTCCATTTATACAGCATATTTAATCTCTGGCAATCCCAAAGCAAGCCACTAATCAGGCATGCTCAGGAATCTGTCAGAAACCGGAAAGCACAAACAGGTCCACCCCCCACAGGTGAATCTAACAGCAAGCCTATCCTATAGTGATGGGGGGCAAAAACCTTGGGAGTCCTGCCTTCAGGAGTCCATGTAAAACAGGCCAAGGGACACTAAACCTGAAACATACAGAGAATGAAAGAAACAGTCCATGAGGGCAGATCAAGACGGGCAGCTGTGTTAGTCTGTCTGTAGCAGTAGAAAAGAGCAAGAATCCCGTAGAACCTTAAAAACCAGGGCTATTTTTGGGCAGGAACGCACAGGAACGGAGTTCCGGCTGGCTTCCAAGTTGGCCACGCCCAGCAGGAACTCATTAGCATAATAGGCCACACCCAATAGCAGAAACTCATTCGGATTGGCTACATTAGGGGTGTGTGGCCTAACATGCAAAGGAGTTCCTGCTACAAAAAAGGCCCTGGGTTTTGACCACAAACAAGGTCAACAGAATAACAAGCGAAAGGTGGGTGTGGCTGGATGACCACACTTCTGGTAACATGGGGGTGCGGCCTAATGTGCTAATGAGCTGTGCTGTCAGGGGTGTGGCCCAATATGCTAATGAGTTCCTGCTGTTGGGTGTGGCCTATTATGCTAATGAGTTCGTGCTGGGCTTTTTCTACAAAAAGAGCCCTGTTAAAAACTGACAAAATCCGTGACAGGGGAGGAGCTTTCGTGGGGCGCTGCTCCCTTCCTGAGGAATCTGAAGAAGTGACTCAGAAGAGCTCAGTCCATGGGGGGTGTTTGCAACTCTGTGTATATGTGTGTGTGTGTGTGACAGTGAGAGAGGAGAACAAAGAGCATTTTCACAAATGGTTCTAAGAACGCCTTTTAGTTTCTAACATTATTCATAAGTGACTCATTAATGTGACACAAAAAGTGGAAGTGATCCATCTGAAAAATCGAATGTGCATTTTGATGCATGTGGCTGTTTGGTTTGATTTACAGATAACAGGAAATCAGGGTCTCATAACACTGCCTTTGAAAATGAACCGAGGCAGGAAGGGAACACGGCCAAGAGATGCTTGCATTCCAGGTCTACCTCTGTCTCCTGCTCGCTCTGCTTGCTTGTTGTTATAGACATCTGTAGATGCAAACAGCCATCGCCAGCCTTTTCATTATTCATGACTCAAACTATTTTTGGGGTGCTGGTCAAAGTCCTCACCCATCATCCCTGCCCGGTATCTAGGACTTTGTTTACATGGGGGAGCATCCAAACATGTCATTTTCCATCTGCATTGTGAATTGGTACAAAAGAGAATGCAGTCACAGTGCTGAATCAATGCAGAGAGAAGGAACCAGAAAGAGGGTACAACAGATTCAGAGTCCAATGGCACCTTTAAGAAAGCTCATACCTTGATGGTCTTAAAGGTGCCATTGGACTCTGAATTTGTTCTACTGCTTAAGACCAACACGGCTAACCAACTGGATCTATCTTCAGGAAGAGGGTAGTTAATGCAGATTAAGTAACACAGATTTCAACTGCATCCCCAACAGAAGCAAGAAAAGTGACAGCCTGCATTGCCTCTGGCCCAAGTCATTCTCAGATATGTTAAGGTTGAGAAATTGAGTACATCTTCATGTGCACCACTTTTTTCTCTTACATACTGACGCCATATTGGAGTAAGGGAAACCCCTCCCCCCATTCTGAATGCCATCCACAGTTGTAAAACGCTCACTACAACATAAGAAATGGCACCACTGGAATTTTTGCTAGGAATGGAGGGAGGAGGAAAAGATTCAGAGCAAAATTTAAAGAATTAAAAGACTAGCTTTTTAGAGAGCCGTTTGGCAATGCTCCCTTTAAGCGGTGGAGTCCTGTGAGCAAAAATTCTACTTTGTGAGCTACTGGCATTAAAGCTGTGAGCGAGCGATTTGGCTGCTGCATAAATTAGTTGGCTCTGGAGCCATCCTTCCTGAGCTAGGACAAAAATGTGTGAGCCGGAGGCTAAAGAACTGTGAGCTAGCTCACGCTAACTTAGCTTAGAGGGAACACTGCCGGTTGGATGTAGTGGGTGGTCTTTTACTAAGGCCTGGGGAGATCCAAGTTCAGATCCGCTCTCAGCCACATCCCTTGCAAGGGTGACCTTGGCCTAGTGAGTCTCTCTCAGCCTAACCTACCTCACAGGGCTGCTATAAAGGGTGAACCATGCATGCTGTCCTGGGATCCACCGAAGAGCAGTGGGGTAAAATGCCATGAATAATACATCACAGGGGTTTTTTGCGGGGAGAATTCACGCATGCTACTCCTAGAGGCAGCGTGGGACAAAAATAAAATAGATACCTATTTGAGTTTAAAGTACATACATCAACAAGCAAGTACTGTTTTCGGATTTAACCTATTGTAATTTTATTTAAGAAATTGTTTTATTTGCTGTAATTTGTTGTGAACCGCCCTTAGCCTGCTGTGGTGGCAAGAGCAGGATAAATAAATAAATAAATACCCGGGGTTCAAAAGCATTTCTAATACATCCTAAGACATCTACTACATTTTTGCTGTGACACATTTACCTTTTCATTCAATGGGTTTCATGGTACATGTATCAGCATGACCTGTCAGGTGGCACAGATATGCTAAGATCAGGGTGACTCAGGTTCAAATCTATCCTATCCCACCTCCCTGGGCTGTTAACAGGATGAAAATACTGGGAGCCAGAAGCCAGGCGCACCAGGGCGGCATATAAAAACACTGAATATTTAGTTGCATATAAATCAGTCAGTGCACTGGTGGGAGCCCATCCCTATCACATTTTCATTCCACTCCTCCTCGGTATCCTTTATTTCTTTCTCATAATAACCATGCATGCTGAGTCAAGCTATAGGAGACTAGACACCCAGCCAGCCTCATGGCTGAGCTGGGTTGCCAGGTCTGGGATGGAAAATACCTGGAGACTTTGGGGGTGGATCCAAGAGAGGGTGGGGTTTGGGGAGGGGCCTCAGCAGGGTACAATGTCATAGAGTCCACCCTTCAAAGCAGCCATTTTCTCCAGGGGAGCTGATCTCTGTCAGCTGGAGATCAGTTGTACAAGCGGGAGATCCCCAGGCCCCACCTGGAGGCTGGCAACCCTATGGCTGAGTGAGAATTTGAACCCAGTCCCTAGTCCAAACACCAAACCACAATGATCCACAGGCATAGGCTATTGAACACAAGCGCCAGGAAGACCTTGCAGCTGGAGGAAACCTGTTCTAGTTCACCTTCTGTTGCTTACAGGCCCCACCCCGACAGCAGAGGGCGCTGGCAAACTCCCTTTCCCTCCCTACCTCCAGGGGGCGCTGGTTCGTTCCTCCCTTATAGCCCTGCCACAGCAAGAGGATGCAAACAAAGTAGAGAGGATCTCCATGATTGGCTGGTTGCCCCCTCTCAATGGCGCGACAGGATGAGAGCTCAGCTACGATTGGTGGATACAAGCCCTACAGTGATGGAGGCCTTAATATGGAGGGGGGGTAATACCTCTTTCACGCATCGTCTCTGCCCCCCCTTAACTTTTAGTTTCACGCTGTAGCTACTGTGGACTTCCCAGGGAAGTTTTTGTCGTCATCGCTACAGGCAAGCGTGACTAAAGACCAATCAGCTCATGGCCCTGACGACTGTTGCTAGGCAGATTATGGTAATGAATCATGGGCGGACTCTCCCCCCCTCCCGCTCTGCAGCTACCATTGTGAGGTGAGGACAGGTGGGCGGGTTTGATCTGCGGCGGGGCCCTGGGAGCTCGTCTGGACACCACAGTTTCACTGGACCCCCTCAGGTAAAGCGATGGGACGGTCCGGGGAGGGAGTTCGGCTTAGGGTCTCCGTAAGGCCTAGTCGAAGATTTTTTGGGGGGGGTTGTTGTTTTAGTCGCACCCAAGATGGCGCCGGGACCGGGACAAACCGTTGGCTCCTGCGGGTGGGGGAAGCGGTGCAGGGCGCTGCCATTCCCCCTCCGTGCCGGAGAGGTACAGTCCGCTCCCCCTCCTGATCGGGATACCCCATCCGCCCCGGACAGGGGGAGAAAGGGCTGCCCCAGTCAGGGCCTCCCCCTCCCTCTTGGTATAGTCCGGGCCCCGGCACCTCACTGACGAAGGGGGGTGTTGAAGCCATTTTAATGCCCCCCCTTCCCTAGCAGCTGTAGGCCTTCATCCACCCAAGGGTGGCTCCCCCCTACCCGCCGCCTTTGGATTATCCTTTATCTCGTCGGCTTCTCCACTTCTTTCCGTTTGAACAACAATAACGTCGCGGCTCGACTCTCGCACCTTCCTCCCCCCCCCTCCGTGGTTGGGACGGGCCGGGGAAATGCCCGTTGGGCGCGAACTGCCGGAGTTGTTCAAACACCCTCGCGCTGGGGGGAGTCCAAGGGTCGGCGGGTTTCCAGCCGCGACGGCGCCTCTCCCTTGTGATTGGCTGAGAAGCCGCGGCGCGCGCCCCTTTCTCCCATTGGTCTGCACGGGGTGGGGGGACGGGAAGGGCACCTTTAAAAAAAAAAAAGGGATTCCAAATTTGCTTCAGTCAGTGGGATGGCCGTTGAGGGGAAGCTTTGCTTCGTGAGTGCGGCGCCCGGTGAAATACGCACTCACGAACAAAAATCTTAGTCGAATAATCGAGTAAACGTCGTTTGAATAAAATCTGCGTATGTTTGTATAAGAAGGACAACTCCATAAAGTCTTTCCCTTTTAGCTGGCTTTTTCTTTTTAGAGTGAGGTCTGTGGCGCCTGAACTTGTTAGGAGATGTGAACCCTTTACAAAGTATACACTTATTTACATTCGAATATTGAGATTTACTATTATTATCATAATGTATATGGAGTTTACCTGCCAACCTAGCAGTTCGAAAGCAAGAAATTGCAAGTAGATAAATAGGTACCACTGTGGTGGGAAGGTAACAGCATCGGGCCACATGACCATGGAAACGTCTTCGGACAGCGCTGGCTCTTCGGCTTTGAAACGGAGATGAGCACCACAACCCTAGAGTCGGATTCGACTGGCTTTCGAGCAAGGGAACCTTTACCTTTACCTTTTTATATGGACATACACCTTTCCCTAGTGCTGCTGGCTATGCATGCGATCCAGGTGCTACCTGTGGATGGCCCGCTTTCCAAAAGGCCCTCCCTCTCCCTTCTGGTGGCCTGTCTTTAGGGTTGCCAGGTCTGGGTTGGAAAATACCTGGAGACTTTGGGGGTGGGTCCAGGAGAGGGTAGGGTTTGGGGAGGGGCCTCAGCATGGTACAATGCTACAGAGTCCACCCTTCAAAGCAGCCATTTTCTCCAGGGGAGCTGATCTCTGTCAGCTGGAGATTAGTTGTAAAAGCAGGAGATCCCCAGGCCCCACCTGGAGGCTGGCAACCCTACCTGTCTTGAATTCATGCCAAACAGCCTTTCCTCCAAATTCAGGTCCCAACCAGGTATCCTGTGGGTGGGTGTTCAGGAACTGATCCTTCATGGCCACTTTGGTTAGTTTTATTGGGCGGAAACAGAACCCACATATTATTCAGAGGATGTTCATCTTTTTAAAGGCTCGGCCTCTGTAAAGAGGACATCTCGCAATGTTCCCTCTAAGCTGAGTCTTGTGAGCAAAAATTCTACTTTGTGAGCTACTGGCATTAAAATTGTGAGCCAGCAATTTGGCTACTGCACAAATTAGCTTGCTCTGGGGCCATCTTTCCTGAGCTAAGACAAAAATGTGTGAGCCGGAGGCTAAAAAACTGTGAGCTAGCTCACACTAACTCAGCTTAGAGGGAACACTGCATCTGACCACCCTACTTAAAATGCATGTGTTTCTGTAGCAGACACTTTTATGGGTTTGCTAACACCATAAATCCGGTCATTTTTTACCATGCCACAAGATGTCTTTTTTTCTTCCCTGCAACAGGCTTAGTGTGGTTACACCTCTGGAATTATTACCAAGTTAAACCCAAGTGAACAGGAGTCTCAGGGCATCTTAAAGATAAAATATTATTGCAGAATAAGATATGGCCCTAGAGTAGCCAACTCTTGCTTGGGAGATACCTAGAGATTTTAGGTTGGAGCCTGGAAGGGGAGGAATCTAATTCAGGTATAATGCCATAGGGCCCACCCTCCAAAGCAGCCATTTTCTCCAGCAGAACTGGGCTCTGTAGTCTGGAGATCTGGGAGATCTCCAGCCCCCACCTTGAGATTGGCAACCCTATGTTGTCCACTTTTCCAAATACAGCTAGTAGATCCTCCCTCTGCACAGACACTGCAGACATTATGTGTAGGTGATATTGGCGGGAGGAGGATAAAGCTGTGGGTTTTCATGGGCTGCAAGAAGTAGAAACTCCTTGTTCTACCCAGGGGGGAAGGTTTTGTGAAACCTTGGGATTTCTGGCTCATTTGTAGCTATTATCTGTCTTAGCCAAACCTGGGACTCCCTCCCTGTTATAGGTGTTATCCATCCCATTTATGAACAGGTTTGTCTATATAGGTCAGGGGCTTTTAGATAAGACAACATTTTGTACAAATTCTTTATGTTATGTTAAATAGTCTATGTTAAATGCAGTAACAACCCCTTCATCTGAACAATTTAAAACTAACAAAATCGATGGCAGAATCAAACAACTAAAACAAACTTGAATGAGTTAGAAATAGCATAAACAAAGAAAATTAGATCACATTCCAGGATGGTGATCAACCTATAATTAAATGTATTATGGCGTTTCAGAGCAGCAAGTGTATATTTGGAATCTGCCAGTGTGCTGTCAATATCATTACCACAGAAAAGTTTAAGGAAATGATAGTCACCAGAGCGACTCACAGAAGAAAGTACTGATGGAGTAATCACGGATGCCCTCAACTCAGTTGAGGTGTTATCTTGTGAATCCTCTCTCTGTTTTTCTTGATTAGATTTGAATTTTACATAATTATATTTCGCCTTATACTTCCTGCATTTTTCCATGGCTCCCTCACCACATTGTTTTCTCATCTGCATCCATAACGTAGCACCATATTGAGCATGCGCGCATTACATCTGAAGGAGTGAGCGCTAGCTCGTGAAAGCTGATGCTGGAATAAAATGTTGTTAGTTTTGAAGGTGCCAAAAGACTGCTGTGTATATAGACTTAACATGGTTATCTCTCTGGAATCCATCTTGGAAGAGATGTTCTGAAAATGAAGAAGCGGGATGCTTCTTCAAAGAAAGTGCCTACTAGCTGTGTTTTTTTATAAATATGTATACTAAAAATACTGGCATTTTAAAAAAATGTGCTGACTAACTTCTTAGTCAGTCAAGGGTTTGTTAATCAAAAGATTCAGCCAGTTTGGTGTAGTAGTTAAGTGCGCGGACTCTAATCTTGGAGAACCGGGTTTGATTCCCCACTCCTCCACTTGCACCTGCTGGATGACCTTGGGCAAGCCATAGTTCTGGCACAACTTGTAAAGGATTAGCCCACCCAGGCCAGTCCAGGGAATGTATTATGGCGTTTCAGAGCAGCAAGTATATATTTGGAATCTGCCAGTGTGGTGTCAATATCATTACCACTGAAACGTTTAAGGAAATGATAGTCACCAGAACGACTCACAGAAGAAAGTACTGGTGGAGTAATCACAGATGCCCTCAACTCAGTTGAGGTGTTAATCCTCTCTCTGTTTTTCTTGATTAGATTTGAGTTTTACATAATTATATTTCACCTTATACTTCCTGCATTTTTCCATGGCTCCCTCACCACATTGTTTTCTCATCTGCATCCATAACGTAGCACCATAGTGAGCATGCACGCATTACATCTGAAGGAGTGAGCACTAGTTCGTGAAAGCTGATGCTGGAATAAAATGTTGTTTTTGAAGGTGCCAAAAGACTGCTGTGTATATAGACTTAACATGATTATCTCTCTGGAATCCATCTTGGAAGAGATGTTCTGAAAATGAAGAAGAGGGATGCTTCTTCAAATAAAGTGCCTACTAGCTGTTTTTTTTTATAAGTATGTATACTAAAAATACTGGCATTTAAAAAAATGTGCTGACTAACTTCTTAGTCAGTCAAGGGTTTGTTAATCACAAGATTCAGCCAGTTTGGTGTAGTGGTTAAGTGCACGGACTCTAATCTTGGAGAACCGGGTTTGATTCCCCACTCCTCCACTTGCACCTGCTGGATGACCTTGGATAAGCCATAGTTCTGGCACAACTTGTACAGGATTAGCCCACCCAGGCCAGTCCAGGGATGGGAGGGAATCCTGTACTTTTCAGTTCATTAAACAACAAACCACGAGATGATCTGTACCATCTCTGGTCTTAACAACAATTTGCCACCAGAACCTCTTTTCACTAGTCCCTGCCTTTCCTAAGGGAGAGATTCCAGCCCTTAGTTAGCATCTGGGATTTAACACAGTAGCAACTCTATCCAGAGATGTACACTTTTTACCCTCCAGTGGTAGCGTATGTGGTCAGGGTTAGGCAAAAGACTTAGACTTGGAATCCAACTTACAACATCAAAGACAAATTAGCAATAAGAAGGATCTTTATTCAGTACAGAGCACAGCAAACAGACTTGGAGATTATAAAATAACAAAGGCTAGGGCAATTTGCCTTAACTACACATTACATAGTTACCACATCAGGAACATCCACAGTCCAGAATAGTCCAAGGGATTTTGAAAGGAAATCCCATTTTTGCACATCTGTGTGCTCCAAGTCACAAAGCAGGTCTTTGTTTTCCAAGAGACAGCATTTCAGGTGCAATAAAACAGACAATGACAAGGGAGAGAGCAAGAGAGCTCACTCCCATAGGGATCAAACAATTATACCCCAATTCCAGTCACAAATTAGATGTGACCATCAGCCAATTGCGAGTGGGCATGGGTTTGCCCAGTTGTTGGTTGCCATAGCTGCATGTGGGGATAGGCAATAAGTTTGGGACCCCGCGTGCAGTCATGTGACCTAAACTCCAGCTACTTCATTGTGTACGTGACTGGTCGCAAGTGGGCCAGAAAGTGTAGCCATGAGGTCTGGCTTTTGGCATGAAAGTGTGAAAGAATGTGGGTTTATGGCATGGCTATTGAGGCCATGTGGCCTCACCATTTGGCTTGCAACAGGAAATAAGACACAGCATGTTATCATAATGTAATCACAGGAGAAGGCATGTGGATATAGAAAGCAGAAAGCAATTTTTCTATACACAACTGTTCTTGAAAAAGAGCAGTTTCTGTCGGAGCTCTCTCAGCCCCACCTACCTCACAGGATGTCTGTTGTGGGGAGGGGAAAGGAGAGGAGTTTGTAAGCTGCTCTGAGACTCCTTTGGGTAGTGAAGGGCGGGGTATAAATCCAATTTCTTCTCTCTTTTCTTCTGTTTTAGCACCCATTTGGCCACATTTTGGCAGTTGACATGTCGTAGTGTAGGATTAGGATAGAATAGACCCAGATATGGACAGGTGGTAAATTTTTCCTTACCAGGTGGTATAACTTAGTACAGATGGTCAAGGCTGTTCTCTTTCCTGTACCAGTAGGAGTCTGATCATCTGTATGGGTTCTGGAATGCTGATTGAAATAGGAAGATGTCAGGTAGGTTTCCAAGTTATTTAAGAAGATAACCCCTTTTTTCAGCACCTAATTGCTGCAGAGTGAGAGAAAACAGCATTGTACAGTTCATTCTCATCATATTGGAAGCTAAGCAGGGGCAGCCTGGATGGAATGGGACACCACTGAGGAAGGCTCTGCAGAGGAAAGCAATGGCAAACCACCTCTGCTTCTCACTTGCCTTGGAAGCCCCTTGCTGGGGTCACTAGAAGTTGGTTGCAACTTGGCGGCATTTATGTACATAAATGCCTAGGGCTGCCAAGCTGCGGCGGGGGATCTGCACGTCTTCACAGGATCCCTGCCGCGGGGGACAGCGATACGCGTTGCACCGCCGTCGCCAGGATGTGACGCTACGCGTCGCTCTGGCAACGGGGCTGTTTGGAGTCCCGTTGCCAAAGCGACGCGTAGCGTCACATCCTGGCGACAGCGGTGCAACGCGTATTGCTGTCCCCCGAGGCGGATCCTGTGAAGATGTGCGGATCCCCCGCCGCGGCTTGGCAGCCCTATAAATGCCATAGACTTTCTGAGCCCACCCTCTTCAAACCTGTGCTTGATAAGAACGCATGAATGTCAAACCTATGAAGTCATGAACCTTGTCTCTCACATGACAGCATTCATTGTGTAGAAATATGCATGCGGTGTGCTATATGCCAAGTTTATGTAGCTTATGAACAGGAACAGGTGAGACTTTTTAGGATCGTTTCAATATCTTACATGATTAAAGATAAGTGCAGACATTTTATACTATACAATGTACAAATCAAAGGCTGTGGCAGGTCAGACTAATGTGTGAATGGCAACACGTGTTGTTTTTTCCATCATGTACTGAAAAACTGGTACATGTCCTGGCTTCTCTGGAATGTATACCCGGGGGGGGGGGGCCCTGCATTTGCTGTAATGCACTTGGAGGTAAACATTTTCTCAGGGAAAAATCAAGGAAGGGGGCATGCAAGTGATATGTCGACTTTCTGATCAATGTGTCCAGAGTGAAAAGGAAAAATGCACTGCCATCACACATTAGTAGGAAAATGCTGATTTCCATGCAGCAGTTAAACTGTTGGACGAGGACGTGTAAAAGTAATAGAACTGGTTTAATCTCATACGTAGACATGTATTAACATCTTGCATGTTATGGCATAAAATGATTCAACATGGGAATAACATGAGAGTCCTTGCATCGTCCATCATGTGGCATGTTAACTGACCCTTGATCTTGAGTGGGAGAGGCATTAAACTAAAGTGGCTTAAATTGAACTATTGAAACTAAATGGTTTGTGGATCTACACCAGAATGTTGATATGGTAACTGACGGAAAGAGACTCATTGTCCCCTTTGTGTTTTTTGTTAAACATTTATCATTTTTCTCTTAATCACCCTGTTGGTACTGAACAGGTTGATTCCTTTGACCACATGATCACAGCATCTGCGATACAAGGTTGCCATGGCAACTGTGCTACCCAACGGCAACCAGCCGGCAACTCTGGCACTGCAGAAACTGGGGCATTCAAGTCAGCGACAAGATGGAATTGATAAAAAAGGACCATTGCATTCTGAAATCCCAATAATTAGTTATCAGCTTGTTAGCATTCATGCCTTTCATAGCCTCTGATGTGCTACAAAACTTTTGTATAAACTGGAGTAGTGGTTATGAAAGCACATGAGCCGAGGAAGGGGGGAGGTGGTGTCCAGAAGTTGCAGCATAAGTGGCCTGAGCATTGGTTCTGCCATGCAGGTGTTTGGCACAGCTGCACGTGAGGGCTGGGTTGACTGTGATAAAGGCTGGCAGAGTTACAGTGGCTGATGTAATTAGGCCCAATTACACTGAAATCATGTTCACAGTGAAAGATGCAATTGCATCCAAGAAGATCTGGTCCTAATGTTATTTTGCTGGATGCTTCTGCCATTACATTGAACTCGATTACCAATTCCCGACTGGTTGGCTTGCACCATATTGATGCTGGAGTAGGATAATCCAATCCTAGTCCATAGAACATCATGGCTAATGAGGACTGCCAATTTAGTAATCTAAGTTAAGGCTCTGTGTCAGCTGAGCCATTGTTTTCTTAACTATGGTTTATGTAGGGTCACATAATTAGCATGTTGCAGGTATGGTTTGTACCTACCATATCCCAGTCTGCCTTCAAACGCCTTGGTGCTGAAGGTAACGTGCTGCTTTTTCTCCCCTACATTAAATAACTTTACAAGGAAATCAGAAGGCAAGAGATGACCCGTGTCATTTCTCCACATTAAGTATCCCATTATGTTCTTTGTTTTAAGTCTATTTAACCGAAAAAGAAAATTGCATTGATCTTGGCATCCCCACTTTAATTCCTAACTGCCACTGAGGATTAACTTGCATATGCTGAATACACTTATAATTGATCTATGTCTTCTTAATATTGGATATTTTCTTTTGTTTTATGGAAAGAAAGCCATTATCAGTCCTGCTTTCTTTTGGGAATATGTTGAATGCTTTTAAAACAATGATCTTAAAGAGGGAAACTTGCCCACAAATTGCCATAGCTGAAACCATGCTATGTAGACATTCCCTGCTCTGTTCTGAAGACAAAGCCACTATTAGCATTGTACATTTCATTGGCTAGAAACTAGTATCCATTTGCCACAGATGGTAGTGAAAAAGGCTGTTGCTCATGCCACCCACCTCTTGCATGGGATGAAAAAAGTTTGTACAAATATATTGGGAAATAGCAAGATGCTTGTGTGCTTTTTGCTGAAGACCAGCTTTGCCTCAAAATTATGGGCCAAGAAAAGCCATGTGTTGCAACCAGGATGCATTATGCATATGAAAAGATAAATAATGTATAGATATTTTTTTCTGCTTTCAAGATTCCAGATTTTCAAAGAATTTTGAATGTGGGTTAGGAGAACCATGAGGCTATAGGAGGCTATATGAAAGGCCATAGGACAGCTGTAGGGACAGAGGTGGATGGATTTTCTTGCCAAATGAGAAGGCATAGTCCGTATTTTGTTCAGGTGCAATCAGTTATCTCCCTCTAAATCAGAGGCGTCAAACATATTTGTTATGAGGGCCGCATCTGACATAAATGTCACTTTGTCGTGTCGGGCCATGTGTGTCATAAAAGGTAATGCCAGGTACCGGAGATATTTTATCACTGACTGCAACCCACACCCCTTCTCAGCACCTAATGAACCACCCTTTGCTTGATATGCACAAAAGGTTTTGCACAGCGCAGAGAGCTATTGCCTGACAATCAAGGTGCAACAACCAGAGACAGGCAGTCTCTATAAAGAGTAACATATTTCAGAAGCTTTCAATGAGCTGGAGCGTGAAAGACTGTATTCCGTTGCTGCAGGTGCGGCAGCCAAAAACAGGTGGCCAAGTGACATCAACCGAGGAACCCAACAAAGCCCTGTCTTAAAGAAACTGCTGCAACCAATAGGCTTTGGGGAGGGGAGGGGGTGAGGCAGCTGCACAATCCTACACCTCTCTCTGTCAAAGTCCCATATTCAGCAACAACCTTGAACTGCAAGGGGAACTGCCGTGTCCCCCAGCCAGAGGTCATTTCGGGGGGGAACACGGGGGAACGCAGTCCCCCCGGGTGAGGTGCAGGGGGGCGGGGCACATGACGAAGCCCCACCCCCTGCTTCCGGCCGCCCCACTTCCAGCCCTCATTCAGCCAGGAGGAGGCAGGAGAAGAGGGAGGGTAAGTTGCTTCCTCCCCGCCTCTCCCCACCCCTGCCTGCCTGGGGCCAGGGAGGGCCTTGGCGGGGCTTCCTCGCACTCCCGCTGGCCTTGCAGGTCCACCGCCGGGCCCCTGATGTCAGGGGGTGTGGCATATGCTAATGAGTTATGCTAATGAGTTCCCCTAGCTCTTTTTCTACGAAATGACCCCTAGCAACCTTCAAGCGCTGCCACTCTCCAAAGATGCCAGCTCCACTTTAATTGCCTTTTGCAGACTTTTATTTCCTGTCAGATCCATGGCATTATCCAACCTATCCAAAATATTACTCCCCATGTGCAAGTGCGCAGGTGCACATTCAATATTACTCCCCATGTGCAAGTGCACAGGTGCACATCCAGTGCTTTTCTGAATGCCTGCTCCCATCCCTGACCTTTGCCCTCTGCCCCCACAGCCCCACTTCCATTCAGACTGTTACCTAAGGCAGTGCTTGCATGCGGAGAGCCCGAAGAGTGTGAGTGCTTTTTTGGCTTTGCCTCTTATTTAATCCTCCCCGCACTGCCATGCACATTTGGGTCAGCGGGTTAGCGGACTCCAGCTCACTTGACTTGGTGGGCCTCCTCCGCTCCTGCCCCTCGGCGTTCTGCATGCATCGTGCCCTTTACATAAGCACCAGGCTTTTCTCTCTCACCCAGGCTGCTGTACACAGCGCGCCTGGCTCGGCCAGTCGCTCCGTCCACATGCTTACATAAGTGAGCACATTTGGCGAACTGGCCAGTGGCTTTCCACAGGCACCTTCTTCCCTAGGCTGCCTACAAGTAGGAAAGCCCCTTGGCTGAGCTCGGAGAGGTGGGGCCAAAGAGATTCTGCCAGCTGCACATGAACAGCTAGCCATCTTTCCAGCAGCCCAGGCGGCAGAGGCAGGACCCAAGCACGCTCTGGCTGGAGGAGGAGGAGGAGGTGGCGGCAGGCAACATGTCCCAGCCCAGCACCTCAGCCAAGGGCGGCAGGCAGACCCCAAGGGGACTGGTTGCATGGAGCTCGAGGCCAAACTAACCCTCCCCCCCCCATGGTTAGCCAACTCCGGGTTGGGTAATCCCTGGAGATCTGGAGGAAGAGCCTGGGAAGAGCTCCTGTTTGAGGAAGAGAGGGACCTCAGCAGGGAGTATAATACCCTAATATAGGCCCTTCCGGTCCACATTCAAACTGGCTTCCCCCCCAGTTGCTCGCAGGCTGGATAAGAGCCCTGGAGGGCCGGTTCTGCCCCCCGGGGGGGGGGGCATTTGTTTGATGTGTCTGCTCTAAATGATCCCAAATAGCGGGGCTAGGAGAGCTGTCTGCCTTCAACCCTCATTTGATAGTAGAGAGAAAATCAGCTTGACTGGATAAAAGGCAGCTCCTTAAATGTTGCTGATATTTATGATTTTTTTTTTCTCTTGTCCTGCTCTTGTTAAGGGGAGTATGTGAGTTTATAGTTTCAAAAGAGTTTTTTTTTTAAATGCCAGCAGTAAGAGCAGTGGCTATAGTCCAGGCAGGGCAGTAACATGGAGACGTCGGTGCGTTGAGGTCCCTCAGAAGAAGGAAGGATGACTGGGGCAAGGTGCTGATTGTGACCTGCAGTGCAATCCTAAACAGAGTTACACTCTTCTAAACCTGCGGAGTCCAAATGGATTTAGAAGATTGTAACTCTGTTTAGGAATCCCTATCCACTGGAAATTCAGTTTAGCTCTTCTTTGACTTCTGGAACTTCTTCACCAGGCAGGTAGTTGCTACTTGTTCCATTCTTCTTTGTAGTTATATATATATATCTTCCAATGGGAGGGGCCATGGCTCATTGGTACAGCTCATGCTTTATATGAAGAGGTACCGGATTCAGTCCCAGAATTTTCAGCTGAAGGACCAAGGAGTAAGTGATTTGAAAGACCTCTGCCTGAGATTGTGGTGAGCTGCTCCTAATCAGAGAAGACAATGCTGGATTCGGTAGACCTGTTCTGACTTGCGTTCATACAAGTAAAAACACTTGAGAGATGAAACTAAGACTGCCAGGATGGTGTATGTAGTGATGCATTACCATGTTTACATACAGAACACACAAAGCCCTGTATAAACAGCGGGGGAGTGAGGGGGCCTGGCAGGTACATAGGATGCTATCAGAGGGTCTTAATCCTTTGGATATCAATGATTATCTATGAAACTTGATCCTAAATAGCTACACATCAGAGCCTGCATTTTAACGCCCTTTTTCGGTGTTGTGGCGGAGCTGTGATCATTTCATTTCGGCTTGGGCCCTGATTTGCCAGAGCCACATGTCGTGGCATTGATTGGGACAAAAATATCTGTCATTTGCATAAGGCAGATAGGGCAGTGACGCGTCTGTAGCAGCAGCATATGTTTTATGTTAAATAGTGTTAACGCGCTGGCTGTTGGATGGCTGCATGCAAAATAACAACCCTATATGATTTCCTTCATATTAACTTGCACTGTAGTAGTCAAGCACCTTTCGGATGTGTTTCTGGCCACCTGCAGTTGTTGCCAGCTGTGCAAAGCAAATCGTAATGAACTTGCGAAGGCAGCCGCAGAGTAAAGCTCTTTCAAGATCCGGGGATTTATTCATACTTTTTTTCCCTTTTTTTTCCTGTGGAGAACAACAATAGATCCGCTTGCCAGTTTTGTGTGCGGCATAAGTGCTGGAGGGAAAGATTGTTGGAGAGTAAAAGAAAAATGTGGCTTTTTGTTCTAAATTGTTGTTGGGGGGGGCAAATCGTGTGAGAAGAAGTTAGGTAGCAGGTGTAATTATTCTGGAATTCTTGAATGAGTCCAATTCTTGAAAAGTAATTGTTCTCGTTGTTGCCAGTTCTAGTTGTGCTAATGCCAGGCCCCTCACAATGATGAAGTTCTTTGAAAGTCAACGAGAGCCTTAGATTGGCAGGAAGGAGGTGTAGCAGGTTGAGTTTCCATGGAGAGGAGCCCAGGAATATGTATGGTTCGTTCACTGCATTGCTGTGGATCCAAAGGTTTTTACAATAATGCTATATCAATGTTTGGCACCAACCTGAGTGTTACCAGACTTCAATAATAGCCTCCATTCTTTATGTGTTGTTTTTAAGACAATCGTGCCAATGGTGACTGGTTCGTTTTCCTTCTGATAACTAGCAATCGGGAAGGAAGGTGGCATGGTGCATGTTTACATCTGGATTAGATTACTGCCGCATGCTCTGTGTAAGGGCTGCCCTTGAAAAGTGTTTGGAAACTTTAACTGGTCCATCTATAGTGGCTTCCAATTTGTTTCTGGGCACAATTCGAAGTGCTGGTCTTGACGGGCAAAGCCTGAAGGGGTGCCTAATCACTTTTGAAGCCACCTGACCATTATGGTCATATTTGGAGACTCTGCTTTGTTTGTTCCCCACCTTCTGAGATCAGGGAGGTGGCAAACCAGGAAAGAGCCTTCTCGGTCATGGCACCAAAACTTCCCCCTCCCTTGGATGTCTTCCATCAGTGGATAAAGACTTTTTTGGTTCATTTGGCATTCCCTCAATGATCCCTCCTTCCTGTCCAATTTTTTTAATGTTTTGTATATATTTTAACTGTTTTGTACGTACCTTATATTCAGGGGTCGTTTCGTAGAAAAAGAGCTAGGGGAACTCATTAGCATAACTCATTATCATATGCCACACCCCCTGACATCACCGGAAGTGTGTCATAAGGCCACACCCCCTGGCATCACCGGAAGTGTGTCATAAGGCCACACACCCCGCTCCCAACAGTCCCGGCCACCGCCAGCGGCCTTGCAACTCCACTGCCAAGCCCCATGAGGGGCCCGGCAGTGGACCTGCAAGGCTGGCGGAAGTGCAAGGAAGCCCCACAAAGGCCGTCCCTGGCCCCAGGCAGGCAGGGGTGGGGAGAGGCAGGGAGGAAACAACTTACCCTCCCTCTTCTCCTGCCTCCTTCTGGCTGAATGAGGGCCGGAAGCGGGGTGGCCGGAAACAGGGGGCGGGGCTTTGTCCTGTGCCCCGCCCCCCGTACTTCACCCGGGGGAACTGCGATCCCCCGTGATCCCCCCGAAATGACCTCTGCTTATATCTGTTTTTAAACTCTTTTAAAAGTCATATTCATTATGTATGTTTTGGACGGGAGTTGATTTTAAGGGTTTTATAATTTTATCTTTTACGTTTTAAATAGCTGTCTTGGTAATGGCAGAAAGGTAGGATATACATTTTGCAAATAAAATAAATATCTTGTTAGATCTCAGAGTTGTTATTTGGAGGGGAGACCACCCAAGGAAGGCTTTGCAGAGGAAGACAATGGCAAACCACCTCCGCTTCTCACTTGCCTTGAAAGCCCTTTGCTGGGGTCACCAGAAGTCAGTTTGTAGGGTTTGTTTGTTTGTTTGTTTCAATTTATAGGCCACCCTTCCCGCCAAGCGGGCTCAGAGCGGCTAACAACAAGGCACACATGCCAATATATAAAAGAAGATAAAACACACAATTACAATATATACAAAATAAAGTGCTTCAAGATGGTTACAAATTATGACCTTCCATTTTAGAGATGGTATCCGGAGGATACTTAGTCAGATCTTAAACTCAGTGGTGTCCGCACGCCATAGTGCTGCACTTTGATCGTCACGGGCCATTCCAATACACCGCTGTTTCCAAGTTACCAGATTTCCCCAGGCTACCAGTGGGTGATGGTGGGTAGGTTTTCCCAGGGGTCATTTCGTAGAAAAAGAGCTAGGGGAACTCATTTGCATAACTCATTAGCATATGCCACACCCCCTGACATCAGGGGTCCGGCGGTGGACCTGCAAGGCCAGCGGGAGTGCGAGGAAGCCCCGCCAAGGCCCTCCCTGGCCCCAGGCAGGCAGGGGTGGGGAGAGGTGGAGAGGAAGCAACTTACCCTCTCTCTTCTCCTGCCTCCTCCTGGCTGAATGAGGGCTGGAAGCAGGGCGGCTGGAAGCAGGGGGCGGGGCTTCATCCCCCCCCCCCGCACCTCACCCGGGGGAACTGCGTTCTTCCGCGTTCCCCCCCGAAATGACCTCTGGGTTTTCCAAATCCAGCTTGAGAAACTCCTGAAGATCTGGGGATGGAGCCTGGGGAGGACAGGGATCTCAATGGGGTACAATGCCATAGAGTTGATCCTCCAAAGCATCCATTTTCTCCAGGGGAACTGATCTCTGTAGTCTGGAGATGAGCTGTAATTTCAGGGGATCCCCAGGTCCCACCTGAAGGCTGGCATCCCTAACAGTTGTGACTTGACTGCACCTACGTCTGTAAGTGGTAGTC
This sequence comes from Gekko japonicus, assembly GCF_001447785.1. Classification (NCBI taxonomy): domain Eukaryota; kingdom Metazoa; phylum Chordata; class Lepidosauria; order Squamata; family Gekkonidae; genus Gekko; species Gekko japonicus. The sequence continues at coordinate 91,848 of NW_015160288.1, forward strand.
TCCTTGCCAAGTTATGAAAGGGTAATTTAGGTACTCCTGTAGTATTGAGGCTAACAGTATCTGAAGAAGTGTGCATGCACGCGAAAGCTTATACCCAGAATTCAACCTTGTTGGTCTTAAATGTGCCACTGAACTCAAACTTTGTTCAGCATGCCTCAGCATTATCTATTGGTCTGTCTGTCTCACTAAGAAACAGAATCCTGGTGAAACTATGCACGGATTGGCTGTAAATAGGCTGTGATTTGGAGCACAGCTGAGATGGGTCCTGGTAGGAAGGAGAGACCCTTGGCTTTTGTTTCACTTCCGTTGCAATGATGTCTAAGTGCATGCTGTATTTATTCCTGTGGAAATGAATAGCTGTCATTCACTCTGGTGTGAAAGATTAAAGAGCTGCACTTGGTGCACAACTGACTGGATGGCCTGGGTTTCATGAGGAAGGTTCAATGCCCCTCTTTGCATACAGTGCCACCCTGGGTGGCTCTGAAAGAAGAATAAGGTTGCCAGGTCCACTCGTAGCTCCGGTGGGGGGATTTGGGGGAATGTTCTGGGGGTGGGCGGGGAGGGGAGAGAGAGGGGTGGCTGCAATTGGTCATTCTTGGGGCGGGAGTTCAACGGCAGCCAGCTGGCCGCTGGTGGATTAGAGCCCCCAAAAGTGAGGGAACCCCCACCCCGACCTGGGGGCTGGCAACCCTACATAAGAACATCAGAAGATCCCTGCTGGATCAGACCCATGGTTTATCTAGTTCAGCATCCTGTCTCTCAAAGTGGCCAACCAGTTCCTCTGGACAACCAACAACAGGGCATAGAGACTGAGGCCTTCCCCTGATGTTGCCTCCTGGCTCTGGGATTCAGAGGCGTAGTGCCTCCGAATGTGGAGGTTCCCCTCAGTTACCATGAATAGTAGCTATTGACAGTCTTGTCAGAATCTATCTGATCCCCTTTTAAAGCTGGATCAAGGTGGGCAGCTGTGTTCATTCCTGTAGCTGTCACTACCGTGTTTCCCCGAAAATAAGACAGTGTCTTATATTAATTTTTGCTCCCAAAGATGTGCTAGGTCTTATTTTCAGGGGATGTCTTATTTTTCCATGAAGAAGAATACGGTACAGCAGGCGGCAGCTTGTCCTGGCGGCGGCACGGGCTCTCTGATTAAAAGAGACCTCGCACTTCCTGTCTGCTTCGGCTGCGCTGTGGCCAACAGTGAGCTGCGCGGCACCGCCCGCCACTACGCCCCAGAGTCCAGAGTTACGGTAGCTTCGGGGGGGCCTTATGTTCGGGGGAGGCCTTATTATCGGGGAGGTCTTATTTTCGGGGGATGTCTTATTTTCGGGGAAACAGGGTACATCCCCTGGCAGCAAATCCCACATTTTAATCACTCCCTGTGTAAAGTAGTATTTCCTTTTGTCCGTCCTGAACCTGCTGCCCATCAGCTTCATTGGATGCCCTTGAGTCCTGCTATTTTGGGAGAGGGAGAAATATTTCTCTTTGTATATACATGGGCTGGGCCTCCTCTCTACAACATCCTGCTGGCCGTAACAATGAAATAGGGTTGCCAGCCTCCAGGTGGGGCCTGGGGATCTCCCGCTTTTACCACTGATCCCCAGCTGACAGAGATCAGCTCCCCTGGAGAAAATGGCTGTTTTGAAGGGTGGACTCCGTGGCATTGTACTATACTGAAGCCCCTCCCCTCCCCAAACCACGCCCTCTCCTGGCTCCACCCCCAAAGTCTCCAGGTATTTTCCAACCCAGACTTGGCAACCCTACAATGAAACCATTACTAGGGTTAAGACAATAATGAAAAGTGTGCCTGTTCAGGTTCAAAAGACAAATGATGAATTAGTTAAAATCCCCTAATTTAATTGTTTTTGTGAGGCTTTTTTACATTCACTGAATGGAATTTTCTTTCTAACCTGCCCAGCCCCCTTGCAGCCATTTCCTAGCGTCGCAAGCGCCTCCCGTGTTTCAAACACACAGCCCATTTCTATTTCTGTCCCGCAAATGACATATAAATTGTGTGGCTATACATTGCCTGATTACTACAATCCAGCCCAAAGCCGCAAGCGGCCGCGTTCCTTGCAAACAATAAGTGTTACTTGATAAATGAGAACACGGAGAAGAGGCAACAGTCGTGACCCAGCGGTCAATGAAGTTATAAACCTCGAGCACTTTCCAGCGTCAAGGGTGCTGTGAGAGCATTTGCTTGCCAAAGGCTCTCAGGAAATGCACCAGCTTCCCCTCCTGTACGTATGGTGATAATTAAGCTAAGTGTGGGGTGCAGCTTTTTGCAGGCCTTTGTTGGCGGCCCTACTTTTCGGCGCAAGGAACCAATTTGATAGGGAAAGTTGCACAGTGACCCGAAGCTTAATTCTTCACAGAACTCCCCTCTCCTGGCAATCTTGCTGTCTCTGCATATGGCTCGTGGGGAAGAAGAGTACCTGGGTCTCAGTAGCAATGGCATTAAGTTAATAGCAGTTGGTGGAGGTGCTGCAGGGAGCCCTAGCACACAAGCTGTTCTTGTGTACCTTGGAGTGAAATGGAACGTCCTTCAAAGCGCTGATATTGTGACAAGAGTAATTCCTTCACATAAAAAGACTGAGCGGAGGAGTGACGATCTCGGTCCTTTCTCAGGCCTGCCTTCACTGCCTGGCTAACGTAGGGTTGCCAGACTCCAGGTTGAAGACCTTGGGTGCTGTTGTTAGAGAGTCAACATGGAATGTTTCCTTCAAGAGTTGATAAGTAGTAATTGATACGAATTGGGATTGCTACACGCTCAGAGGGATGCTTAGCCAATTATTATATATTGTAGACCCTGTCGCATTAGAGCTTGCTATAGGAGCTCCCCAGTCACCAGAATAAGCGCGGTAGTGTACATCAAAAAATTGTATAAAAATTAGCATTTTGAAATATGGCTTGCAGCACTTCATTCTAATGAAGATGTAAGTACAGAATGACAAACCTGAAGATGGACTCGCAAACGGATAGTGTACTAGAACTCTGTCGTTTGTCTGAAACTAATACTATAGTATTGTATATGTACTGCTAAGCTTTGTACTGCATATTATAGTGTTATGGTTGTAATTTTGTTTATAATTGAATTCTAAAACATTGCAGATAAAAATCAACTTATATTGTTTATTTGTACACGGTGATTTACTGTTTTACTGTTTTACTGACACGCCCAGATAAAGCAAATATTGTGAAACGAATTGTTTTCAGTGCGCAGTATTCGTTGCGTGTGAGCGATTATAGAAGAAAACTTTCTGCAGAATTACTACAGTAAACGTTTTTTTTGCAATTTATCTTTATTGACTCGTCGTTATTTTTGTCACGGATGTTGTTTTTGGTATTCCACTTCTCAGCCTCCAGGTGGGGCCTGGAGATCTCCCACTTTTACAACCGATCTCCAGCTGACAGAGATCAGCTCCCCTGGAGAAAATGGCTGCTTTGAAGGGTGGACTCTGTGGCATCGTACCATGCTGAGGCCCCTCCCCTCCCCAATCCCTGCCCTCTCCTGGATCCATCCCCAAAGTCTCCAGCTATTTTCCAACCCAGACCTGGCAACCCTAGGCTAACAGTTTTCCCTCTGGGCTGATGTATAGAGACAGGCACCTTTACCCTTTGCACACCATGCTGATAAGACAAGGCCTTAGTGCTCCCTATGCTTTCTTGTCAGTTGTCTGTTTTGAGATTTCCAGTGTCCCAAGAACGGCCAGTTTTGTGACAGTTTCATCAATGTTGTTTCATGATGTGCTTATTCCCAGTGATGTGAGGTGGAAAATTTCCCAGTGCTATGTTTTTTTTTTCTGAGGAAAAAAATTTCCATCCTAAATATGTAAATGGAGTCTCTTTATCTATAGTTGTCATGGCTGTGGTGTAGGCTTGCCAAGTCCCCCCGGGGGGCGGGGAAAACCCTGCCCCAGAGGCCCGTTCCCCGCTGCCGCCAGATCGGGCCCCGGGGGGAACTCCACCCCGACGTGCATGTCACCAGGAAGTGACGCGACCACACCGGGCATGCTGGGGGCGGGGCCACGGTCATCCGAGGGAAAACTCTATGGTTTTCCTTCGGATGGTCGTGGCCCTGCCCCCAGCATGCCTGGCGTGGTCGCGTCACTTCCTGGTGACATGGATGCAGCGCGCACGCGCGCTCCAGGATCAACCTGGGAGTCCCCTGCTTCAGGACGAGGTACAACTTGGCAACCCTGCTGTGGTGTTACAAACCAGTCTTGTTAGATGGGCTGGAATCTGGCAGAGGGAGCATGGGCAACCCCCCAGTGCTTGTGCATGATGTATCTGCCTCCTGTTGCTAATATTATTTAAATTTTGGTGACATGGTTTAAATATTTAAATTTGAATCGGAGGTATTTCCTCACAAAACCAGAAGCAGCGGCTGTTTTATTACACCTTGCCCCAAAGAATGGTTAGTCAAGGGCAGGTCACTTGCAGAGTCCCCAAAGGGCCCAGAGATAGACACCTCAACCATTTGGTCCATTTGGAAGACATGGCGATAGGATCTGTGCCCAGAGGTCTCTGCTTCTTACAGACTCTTGTAGGTTGACAGTCCCATATAATGACCTGGGCCTTCTGTTGGCGAGCCATGCTAACCAGCCAGGAACACTGCTTTACCTCTGCTCTTTGGGTTGCCAGCTCTGGGTTGGGAAATACCAGGAGATTTTTGGGATGCAGCCTGAGGAAGGTGAGGCAGGCCCGTAGCCAGGATTTAAATAAGTTGGGGGGCACTGACATCACGAAATAAAAAATTAAATTAAAATTAAATTTTAAAGATTCACGCTTTCCAGTTGGAGTAGGGAGGTATTCACCCCCATCTGGTAGCCCTGCAGCCCATTCACACCATGGGGTCATTGACATCATCATGTGGTCTGCCATGGCAACCTGGGCACCAAGGGGGCCTGAGGGCTGGATGGAAGTTGTGGGGCCTTGGCAGGAAGTCAGGGGGCCAGGCCCCAGAATGCCCTCCTGTAGCTACGGGCCTGGGGTGAGGCTTGGAGAGGGGAGTTGTACTATCAGGAGATCTGCAGCCGCCACCTGGAGTTTGACAACCCTCCTGCCCCCCAGTCCTTACACCTGTCTTCCTTTATTTGTTCCTTGCCCTACTGCTGCACTCTGGCCTCACATACCGTCTTCAGCTGCTACTCATCTGAACAACGCAGCACTGAATGGCCGTTGCATTGACTCCAGTGATGTCTCTCAAACGCCTGCACTCAAATTTCTGTGTGGGGAGTTCCTGGCTATTGGCGCAGCCCCAGACAAGTTCTTTTGATATTCACATAGCATCTGGACAGACTTGCGTACTCTTTAAAAGCCATTATCTCTTTGATGAGTCCATAAATCCTTGGCACGTGCTCTCTTTTGGCATTCCCAGACTGGTTGTGCAGCTGGCAGCAACTGTGATATGAAATTGCGTCTATCCCGTATCTGCTGCTATGGGACGGTCCTAGGGACCGTTCCACGGTGGCTGCAGAGTACTGTATAAGTCAGTGGCCTTCAGCCTTTCTAGACTTGGAATCCCCCTTTTAACCACCTGGTGGCAGGCAGCATGGGACCCACTTATTTGACAGGAAAAGGAGGAGCCTGAGTTATAACTTATAGGTGGCTCCAAATTTGCATGGAGCATTGAAGGAGTGACTGGCTGGGCCAGAATCTTATGGGAGGGGGAAAGGAGAGAAGGCTTTTGTGAGGGCGGGTGCGTCTCTGAACCTGTTTGCACTAAAAACGAATCACTCCACCGCTGAGCGGGCTTACCTCACTTAATAGGGTTGCCAAGTGGCACTTACCTCCTCCGCGGGGGACTCCCGGGTGGCTCCCGGTGTGTGCGCGCGCCGCATGCACGTCACTAGGAAGTGACGTTATGACGCCGGGCACGCTGGGGACAAGGCCACAACCATACAAGGGAAAACCATAGTTTTCCCTTGTATGGCCGTGGCCCCGCCCCCAGCGTGTCCGGCATAATAGGGTCACTTCCTGGTGACGCGCACGCCGGGACGGGGTTCCCCCCGGGGCCCGATTCCCTGGCGTCGGTGAACGGGCCTCTGGGGCGGGGGTTTCCCCGCCCCCCGGGGCGACTTGGCAGCCCTATCACTGGACCCAGTTGTGCTGTGTGGAACTCGCAAGGTCTTGCAGGGGGCGCTTCAATTTCTCCTGTGCCCCCTCCTCACACTATTTCCTTTCCCTGTCTCCTTCCGACCTACCTCCCAAGCCATTTTTCACCTGCTGCAATCTTCAGCTATATTTATCATTTGTTTAGTTCACAGATATCCCCCCCTTTATCCACACTGGGGACCCACAGAAGCACCCAGTGATCTCCCATAGTAGAGCAGGGATTTGAACCCGGGTATCCCATGTCCTTGGCTGACACACTAACCTCTGTACCATGCTGTTGTTCTGTGGGGTGGCTGCTGTTGAACAGCCAGGCCTGTGTGGTAGCTACGTAGCTAGTCACCCAGTGGTTGCTACTAGTGGCCCTGGCCCTAATGAGGTACTTGTGAATTTCCTGCATTGTGCAGGGGGTTGGACTAGATGACCCCGGAGATCCCTTCCAACTCTATGATTCTACAATGAATCTGCCTTCAGAGGCCAAAACACCTGTGGACGGGGTCCTGTAATTACTGACAGTGCCTGACTGCACTTACAGGTTTTTCCACACTTTTCACAGCAAGCACATTCGCTGCATTTACATCAATATCTACAGTGATATATGCACTCGAAGGTGTGAAGAAAGTATGCATGTTTGTAAACACTGGGAGATTCTTTAAACATGTGCTGGAGACTATTGCTCAGGTTGTTGGAAAAGGCAATGTCTGGTGTACAATGAAGAAGATAAAAAGACCCTGCAGGGGCCAGCAAGAAGACAATTAGATAGGATAGTGAGTTCAGCAGCACCTTCTCTCCTTTTAAGTGTCTTTCTTTGTCTCCAGATTGCTACTCTTAGTGCACTATCTTTCTTCTTCTCGAATGTTCCTCACTCAGTCTGACCCTCTCTTCTCCTCTTTACTATCAAGTATGTTAGTTCCTAAATAAACCTTTATCTACACTTTAATCAGGTTATGCACCCTTGCTGTGCTAATTACTCTTCCAACACAGGCAACCTGTCTTATGCTTAATGCATATTTACAATAATGTGCTTTCATATTGCACTTTATTGTGTATGCTGCTGTGCATTGCAGAGTACACATAGCAAGTATGCTGATCAAGAATAAATTGAAAAATAGCCCTAATGTTATGAAATATGAGAACTTTCTCCCCCAGGACCTGTTATGCATGACTGCATTGTTCTTTTCCCCGTATCAAAACCTACATCCTTGAGATTGCACGTTTTTTAAAAAAAGTAATGCAGAATTATCAAGAATTATTTAAAACTGGATCAACTAGGCGTCTGTCCCACCAGGGGATTAGGGTTCCTAATTCCTGCAGAGATTAGGTTTAATGTCATGCTCATGACAAGGACTTTATTTATTTTTTAGCGGTGAACTTATCTTTAGAAGAGAAATGGTTTTTCCATGTAATTGCTACTTGGTGTAGCGATACAATGGGAGGCCCATTTTTCATTCTTAAGTTCAATATATGTCTGGCCAGATTTATTTTCGAACAAAATTTCTCAAAATAGAAAGCGGGTGAAGACGATCTGTGACTCACCGTAACGACAGCTTATTGCCTAGTGGGTGCTTTGGAAAAGGAGCTGCCCGATGCATTTATCTTCTCTGTGTCTGCTCTGGAACAAATGGTCTTTTCCCTGCCAGTGGTCAAGGTTCATCCATCTCTGAAGCAGACAGCAGACTTCTGAAGTGCAGACTTTGTTTCCTGCATCAAAAGGAAGAGAACTATGCGGCTTCATTGTGATCTAGAGGAGTGCTCCAAAAGCATTACCAGTTCCCACAGTCATTTAATTCATTGTTTCGACAGTCCCCCTGAAGGAATGGCAGCTTCTCAGTTTTTCCACCCAGACAGGACCCGAGATGGTGACTTAATGTAAAGTCTGCAGTACCTTGCAAACATGTTGCCTAGTTCTTGGGTTTGCGGCAAACAAAACAAACAAGATTGATCATCCTGCTATATTGGGGCTGGAGCCATACAAAGATATCTCATCACAGCAGGCCAGGGCAGTGGTTGGGCGGGTGATCCAAACCCAGGAGTAAAGCAAGATTCCTGAGCTCTGTTTTCTGGAGCTGTGTCATGAGCCAGAGGCTTGTGCCTGAAATGCATCAGGTACTGGTTGACCATGAAAAGACATAAAGCCAGGTTCCTGTTATGTTAACCAGGTCTGACCAATCCAGAGGCTTTAGTTACCTGCCATAGGGGCTGATGTTGTACATCCCCAGGATCTTCTGTTCCAGAAGCATAGACAGCTTCAAAAGGGGATTGGATAAACATATGGAGCAGAGGTCCATCAGTGGCTGTTAGCCACAAGGTAGAGATGGAACACTCTGTCTTGGGTAGTGATACTCTATATCCTTGGTGCTTGGGGGACAACAGTGGGAGGGCTTCTGGAGTTCTGGTCCCGCTGGTGGACGCCCTGACCCCTGGGTTTTGACCACTATGTGACATAGAGTGTTGGACTGGATGGGCCATTGGCCTGATCCAACATGGCTTCTCTTATGTTCTTTTATGTTCTTGAAGGGCTGTCATATAGAGGATGGTGCAAATTTGTTTTCTGTTGTCCCAGAAGGTCGGACCAGAGCCAGTGGGTTGAAATTAAAAGAGTTTTCGGCTAAATATTAGGAAGAACTTCCTGACAGAGTTGTTCCTCAGTAGAACAGGCTTCCTCGGGAGGTGGTGGTGGGCTCCCCTTCTTTGGAGGTTTATAAACAGGCTAGATGGCCATCTGACAGCAATGCTGATTCTGTGAGCTTAGGCAGATCATAAGAGGGAGGGCAGGAAGGGCTGCATCAATTCTTAGTTCTTGTGGCCCTTTCTTACACACTTAAGGAAATGCTGATTGCCACTTTGGGGTCAGGAAACATTTTTTCTCCAGGCCAGTTTAGCCGGGGATCCTGGAGGTTTCATGTCATTTTCTGGGCATGGAACAGGGATCACTGGGGGTGTGGGGAGGAGGTAGTTGTGAATTTCCTGCATTATGCAGGGGGTTGGACTAGATGATCCTGGAGATCCCTTTCAACTCTATGATTCTATGATTCTAACTCTCTTTGGTCACGATGTTCATGGTTCAAGCCCTGAAATTGCTGACCCATGCAAATTTGAGAAGCCCTCCTTCGGAAAACATCTACCAGACTTTGTCTTGTGGTATCCATTGATGCTACTAGTTTTCTGTTGAATATACTTAGAGGCTAATGTGTTGGTAACTTGCACTAGCTTGTGTTGAAGATGGAGGTTGGATGCTTTGGTTGGCTGTGGCAGGATGTTTGCAGAGAACTGGTTTCTTGCTGACAGTGCTTTCAAACACTGAAAATTTCCCATGATGGTTTCATTCTTTGTGGCAGAAATTTTATCCTGCATATACACCTGTCAAGGTTTCTCTCTCTCATCCCAGTCCAGGGATGGGAGAGAAACCAAGCATTCAGCAACAATTAAACAAACGCCAGGAGAATGTCTGTACACTCTCCAGGATTTACCAGTAGTCTGCCACCAGGATCTCTCTTTAAACAGTCCCCCACCAAAGCTCAGGAGCAGAGATCCCAAACTCCTTCTTGCTTTATGGGACTTACCCACTTTACCAGCTCTGTACCAGGGCTGCAAACAATTAATTAAAACAGCGGTAGCCTCCATAAAAGAACGGCTCTCTTTGTTTCTAGAGAGGAACTCTGTGTTTCCAGCGAGGAACTTCCTTCTTTCCCATATGAATCATTGCTGTTATACCCCTCCTCCGTCACCACCAGGTATGGCCATTTACCCAACAGTGAGAGAGTGGAGAGGCGTGTCCAATCTCTGGTTACCATGCGTTGTCAGGCAAGGTATGTTTTGATTGGCTAGGAGTTGGGCATCCCACTCCAGCCTCTTCCAGTGACCATGTGTCATGTCAGGGAATGCTTTTGATGTGCTAATGTACTGGGCATAGCTCTTCCCATGCTTGGGAAGGCGTCGGCAAGTAGCTTTATCCTGGCAGAGGTGTCAAAGTGTCTTGTATATGGATATGCGGCCTGGCTATCTGCACAGGTGACAGGGATCACATGGTAGTGTTACCAGCTAGGGCCATCTGGCCCAAGCAGGAAGGGTTTTAGAAAAAGACTTTTTTCTATACAACACCTTCACATACGTTTTTCCAACTGAATAAAGTTCGAGTCCAGTGGCACCTTTAAGACCAATAAAGCTTTATTCTGAGTATAAACTTTTGTATGCATGTACACTTCTTCAGATACAATGAAGCAGAAGTTGCCAACCATTACATATAGGTAGTTGGTGAGGAGGATTTTGCCAGGAAGGGCCAATGAGAGCTAAGATTGGATTAAGGCAGTTGGTTAAAACCTGTGCATAGCAGCAGATTAGCACACAGCATAATAAAAGAGTTTACAAACAGATGCAAGAACTGAATGACATTAGCTTGTGTAGTGATATAAGTAACCAATATCTCTGTTAAGCTCTGGGGGTTCCAATGTCCTGAGGGTTATAATAACTTGTAATTTAGCAATCTCCCATTCTAGTCTGTATGTGAACAAGTGTGCATGCAAACAGAAGCTTATACCCAGAATAAAACGTTTGTTGGTCTTAAAGGTGCCACTGGGCTCACTTTGTTCTGCTGCTTCAAACCAACACGGTTACCAACCTGATTCTATCATTTTGCAACTGGAAATCCTGACTCATGGAGGGTTCTGGTGGCATAAACCCACGTTGAAATATACGAGTGTTTTGCATGTAACAGGGTATCTGCAGTGGGAACTGATACTCAGAAATGAGTCATGGATGAGATGGCCCACATAGAATGGGATAAAAATGTAGGGTTATTGGCTTAGAGGTTAAGACGCTGAGCTGCAGACCGGAAGGCCTGTAGTTCGACAGTTCAAGACCCTAGTGCCACGTGACGGAGTGAGCTCCCATCTCTGGCCCCAGCTCCTGCCAACCTAACAGTTTGAAAGCAAGAAATTGCAAGTAGATAAATAGGTACCGCTTCGGTGGGAAGGTAACAACGTTCCGTGCGCCTCGGTGTTCAGTCATGCCAGCCGCATGACCACGGAAATCTTTGGACTGCGCTGGCTCTTAGGCTTGGAAATGGAGATGAGCACCACCCGCTAGAGTCGGATTCGACTGGCTTTCGAGCAAGGGAAACCTTTACCTTATGGAGATCCTGATGGAAACTGTTCTGCCAACTTTTAAGTGACTATCGGTGCCATCCTAAGGAGAGTCATAGCCTTCATGGAAGTCAGTGCTTGGCTTTGGGGGGCAGTGTTCTTTCCCTTTTACCCAGTTGCTGGGTAATAACTGCACTGAAACGTATCACTGTAGGAAGTAAGAGTTTTTGTTAAGCTGTAGATCATCTTTCCTTTCCTTTTCATATCATTTAATTTTAGGATTGCCAACCCCCAGGTAGAGCCTGGAGATCTCCTGGAATTATAACTGACCTCCAGACTCAATGCTCCCTCTAAGCTGTGGAGTCTTGTGAGCAAAAATTCTACTTTGTGAGCTACGGGCAGTAAAGCTGTGAGCGAGCGATTCGGCTGCTGCATAAATTAGTCTGCTCTGGAGCCCTCCTTCCTGAGCCAAGACAAAAATGTGTGAGCCGGAGCCTAAAGAACTGTGAGCTAGCTCACACTGACTCAGCTTAGAGGGAACACTGTCCAGACTATAGAGACCAATTCCCCTGGAGAACCTGGCTGCTTTGGAAGGTGAATTCAATGGCATTAGACCTGGATGAGGTCCTTCCCCTCCACAAACCTTGCCTTTCCCAGCTCCATCGACAAATCTTCAGGAATTTCCCATCCTGGAGTTGGCAACCCTGTTTCATTTCCTTCATATCTGCAGTGGTTTTTTTTGGGGGGGGGGTGGGCTCTTTCAGAATTTATGTCAAACTTCCTCTCAAACATTTTTTCTCTCTGAATTATTTAAATTCTGTGTTCTGTAACTTCTCAGGCAGTATTGAATCTTGTACACAGTTTTGCTTCAGTTTCTCTTCATCCTATCTTTTAATTTCTGAAGAACTGAAAGTATTTAATAACATTCTAACTTTGTTTTTGTGTAGGGTTTTCCCACAAGCAGAGTCTTGGAACGTGCAGTATCCGTCTAGTTAAAATGTACTTTCACAGTAGAGAACATGGGAACTGCAGAAAGAGAGAAAAAAATATGGTGTAATCTGGAAAGACAAGGGATGCTAGAGTTCGTACTGAAGAAAATACTGCCATTGTCTTTGTTGAGATTTTGGGAAAGGATTAAAGTGGAAGCATTATGAATATTTTGAGATAAATAAATCCCCAAATAATGTTAAGAAAGAAGCATAGTTTGAAAGTACAATAAGGAGTGATTGTTTTCATGTTACAACATTGTTCCTTTAATAATAATTTCAATAGTAATACTTAATAATAATGTTTATATTACAGTACAGCACTTCTGTCTCAAAATACTCCACATATCTTACTTTGGTAACTGTTGACTACCCTTTCTGAGAACCAGTTTGGTGTAGTGGATAGGACCGCAGACTCTAATCAGGGAGAACCGGGTTTGATTCCCCAGTCCTCTACATGCAGCTGCTGGTGTGACCTTGGGTCAGTCACAAGTTCTTTCAGAGCTGTTCTCTCACGAGCAGTCCTCGAAAGAGCTCTCTCAGCCCCACCTACCTCACAGGGTGTCTGTTGTGGGGAGGGGAAGGGAAAGGAGATTGTAAGCAGCTCTGAGACTCCTTCGGGTAGTGAAGGGTGGGGTATAAATCCAATCTCCTTCTTTCTTTATACACACACCACACTTCCCCGCCGGTAGGGGGCTGCCAACCCCAGGTTTGGAAATGCCTGGAGATTTGAGGGTGGAGGCTAGGAGAGTGGAATTGAGGGAGGGGAGGGACCTCGGTAGAATATAATGCCATGCAGTCTACTTTCTAAAGCAGCCATTTTCTCCTGGAGAAGTGAAATAGATGCTATAAATTTATTTAAAATGTGATTTATGTAGTCTGGAGAGATCAGTTGTAATTCCAGGCAACCTCCAGTCCCCACCTAGAGGTTGGCAACTCTATCCCCCACTTATCTTACAGGCAAGAATCCATGGCCCAAACATATTATTCTAGCACTTCCTACCAGGTCCTTTACTCAGCAGAATCCAGTGGCTGGCTAGGATCTAGAGTCTGGATGTGGGAAAAACCGTGTTTGGATCCCATCTTTCAGCCCTTGAGTTACGACGCTCACGCGGTGGGCTTAGGCAAAGTGGTTACTTCTCAGCCTAGCCTCCTTCACGGGGCTGTCGTGAGGCCAAAAATACTGCTCTGAGCTCATTGAAGGGTGTGGGGGAAGCCTGATTCGCCACAGAAAGAGAGGTTGTCAGAGAATGTTCATGGGCAAGTTTGGAATTTATAGCAGATTTGCTCAATGCAAGGGGGATGTGTGGGACTTCTAGTCTAGTATATAATTTGCACCGCCTCTGTCAGCAGTGTGTATCGTGCCCACTCTGGAAGGATGTCAAGATGCATTTATATACATATCTCTTGCTTGTTGCTCCCCCCCCCCAACAGCTCTAATGGCATAGCATCTTTTTGTGCTGACTTAGTCTCTATGCTCTCGTCACACCCACGCTGCCCCCTTGCCGTAAGATGCTAGCCTCAGGGAAGGCGCAGACATGCAAGGGACTGGCTGGTGGGACTGCTTCACTCTCGCCCTGCAACAAGCCTCTCGTGCGTTTCTCTCCTGACACAACACAAGCTGCCACTGACATACTGCTGTCTACCCAGCGGTGGCTGTCAAGCTGCCCGCATGCTGAGTGAAAATAAAAGGGAAAAGAAGCAGAAATGATCTAGACAGGGGCAATGCGGAGCGAGAACAAATATTTCTCCCTGCTGTGTCTGCAGGCAGATGGAAGAGACAAGAGACTCAAAGTCTAAACATTTTAGAAAAGCCAGCCATATTCTAGGGCAATTTGAGGGATCTTGTAGATGAGTTGTGGGATAAGTTCGGTTTCTGTGTCCTGTCCTCTATCTCGAATGACCCAAGTAAGCCAGTTTCAGCAGGTTAGCTGTGTTGGTCTGCAGCCGAAGAGAGGTTCGAGTCCAGTAGCACTTAAGAGATTATTGAGATTTTCTGGGTTTAAGCTTCCACGGGTCAAATGGCACTTTGTCAGCCGCAAGAGACAAAAGAAGCCTGAATCTGACGAAGGGAACTTTGGCTTTTTGGGGGTATTTTAAAAAATGTGTGTGTGTGCGTGCACATGTGAGTGTGTGCGCACCTTTTTTTTTCCAATTAAATTTTTATTTTAAAACAATACATAGATATTATTACCATATTCAACAAAAACATTTTCCTTCTTGCTTTAACAATAAAATAACCAGTTGGATAAGTTACATTGTTTTACTTTACAACAAATCCTATATTTGCCTTGTACCTACATACTATAGAGTGGGTACTGTGTAACTATTGTGCACCTGAAAGTCTGGTGACTGACCCCTACTGGGGGCCTGGGGGATATGCAGAGAGGTGCCTGAATAAAGCCTGCCCCCACTTCCTACTTCTGGTATTTCAAGGAGGTCTCCTATCCAAGTACTTGCCAATGCCAACCCTGCTTAACTTCCGAGATCTGACGAGATCGGGCTTGCCTGGTCTATGCAGGTGGTGGTGGGGGGAAGCTTTGACTCTTGAAAGCTTATACCCCCAAAAAATCTTGTTTGTCTCTAAGGTGCCACTGGACTCGAAACTAGCAATCCTTTATTTACACGGTAAGAAAACGATGCGTGCCAAAGAAGTTTCAGGTACTGTGCTGTGGACTCAGATAATACACCCAGAGAAACCAGATGTAGCGACCTCAAAACGCATGCAAATTAAGCCGGCTTGCCTGCAGTTGCTCCTGGGTTCGCTGGTGGAGCCCCCGTTTTGCATGCAGAAGGTCACCGGATCTCAGGCAGGAGACATTAGGCAAAGAACCTGGGCCTGAGAGCAACTCCCAAGCCAAGTAGATAATACTGAACTAAATGAATCAGTGGTCTGCCTCAGTAGGAGGTAGCTCCATATATTCAGCTTCTGCACTGGACCCCCAACCCTTGCTCAACAGAAGCCATCCACAGCCTTTGGTCCGCACCTGAGCTTTTCATAGAATCATAGAGTTGGAAGGGACCTCCAGGGTGATCTGGTCCCCAAGTGCTGATAGGTTTTCAAGCTTGTGTTCAATAGGGAAAGGCCTGTGCACATTAAAAAAAGAATCAGGCAAATACTCTTAAGATGTCCAGTTCTGAATTCTGTTTCTGCACCTAAAACAACTTTCTGGGTATCAGTGACTCATGCCCAAGCTAATTGGATCAGAGTGCAGTAGAAAGTCTTCGATGCTGCTGCTGTTTCTCCAGTAAAGCCTCGTGCAGATGCCGTCAGGCCTGAAGGCGAGCGGATGGCTTGTCAAGTGGTTGAGCAGGCAGTGCCATTTGAGCATGAACGGCAGCTTGCTCAGTCAGGAGCCGAGCTGGAGTCAGCAGCTTTGCGGGACTTGATAGGACCCTGCTGGGTCTCGGTGTCACCCTCCATCCATCCGCAGCAGTAGCACTGTGGCACAGCAGAGCTTGGAGCTGGCAGACTAGTGCGGGAACAAACATGGCCTGGCCTCACTGCCTGAAATCCCAATTCAAGACTGTGCCTTGCCCAACGAGCACCTTACAGATGCCTTCAGTATAACATTCCAAACAGATTAGTTGCTGTAGATTTTCCGGGTTGTGTGGCCGTGGTCTTGGCATTGTAAAGCCTGACGTTTCGCCAGCAGCTGTGACTGGCATCCTCAGAGGTATAACACAGAAAGACGGAGTACTCTCTGTGTCAAGGTGAGAAGAAAAATGGTAGGCAGGTAATTTATATCTACTCCAGAAGGTGGGGTAAGGCTGCGTCATTATCTCGTAGGAGTTCCCCAGGCTATGAACATGCCAATGGAGGAGCTTTCCTGAGGAGGTTCTTTTGCATATGGATTGTTTCCTGAGGAGGTTTCCTGTTTCCTGAGGAGGTTCTTTTGTATGTGGATTGGCTGTTGAAATTCTAATTTTATCTGTAGTGCTCTTGTCAGATGTAGAGCCTTTTGTGTTTTTCAGGACAGGAAACTATGCCCTATTTATTTTTAAACTCTCTTCTTTCCTGTTGAAATTGTGTTTATCTTTATGAATTTCAATGGCTTTCCTGTGTAAACTGACATGGTAATTGGAAGTGTTGTCCAGCTTTTCAGTGTCTTGGAACAAAATACTTTGAGTTAGGCTATGTTCAGCCAGTGCTGAGTTTTCAGGTTGGCCAAGTCTGCAGTGTCTTTCATGTTCTTTTATTCTTAAGCCTTCAACAACATATTCCAAACAGAAATTGTTCATGTAACCCTGTTCCATCTCTCTCAACCCAGGCGCTTAACAAAATTGTAGTTGTCATTATTACTAGCAACCGCTATGGACCGTAACACACTCTTTGGTTTGGCTTCTTTCATAAGGAATAAGAAGAGCCCTGCTGGATCGGACCAATGGTCCATCCGGTCCAGCATCCTGTCTCACACAATGGCCAAGCGGTTCCTCTGGACAGATAAACAACAGGGCACAGAGGCCTTTGGCCAAGGCCTTCCCCTGAAATAACCCTCAGGGCCCAATATTTCTACCTTTATGGCTTCTGTATTATACGGTGCAATCCAAAAAAAAAAGGCCAGCCCACAGAACGAGTTCCATATGCCCAAAGGAGCTGTTTCTCAGCTTCCTAGTCGGCTAAGAAAATGGCTTTTGGAACTCAAGGGGATTTCAAAAGCAGTTTGTGGTTTGGCACAAACAACTGCTGGCCAAGGCATAAATGTAAAACAAAAATCTCAGAGAGCGTACAGAAGGTCTTAGCGCGGCTAAAGGCAGTCTTTGAATCCTGGCCACAGAAATACTCAGGGTTCGTTTTGTTTTAACTTTCTTTTCTCTTGTAATAATACAGCTCAACACACTGCAATTGATAGCTGTAGGTTTCTTGTGGTGCATGTGGATCTGCCAGATGTTCATTATTTCGAGGGGAGCCTCCATAATTCCTTCCCACCGTACTCCAGTACTGTAAACCGTAACGGATGTCTCTTATTAACTAACACTGCGGGTTCCTTGAACTTCTTAGCATACAGTACCCTCTCTCTACAGCGTCCCCTTTTTTAAAAAAATGAATTAAATAATCGGTTTGGCGAGCTGAGATGGTTTGCTGAGCCCGAGGTGCAGAAAGGGAGGCGGCTTCAGGCATCCATAACATTATATATGGCACAATAATGTAAAGAAATCTGTAGCTTGTTTTGTTTTCAGACACTGACGTAGCGTTGATTTTTCTACTGTTCCACGGAGGGACGTTATGCTTCGCCCTTCCTGCATTATTGATTTGAGCCTTCTGCGAAAGACCTGTAGAATAATGATCCAGCTCCGAGCCTGCAGGACTGCTAACGGCTTGCAAGTTGAATAGCCGGCAAAGTCCCCCCCTCCCTTTTTTGAAAAATCCTCTCCATAATTTACAAACCAAATACCATTATGTGGGCATAAATCATATCTAAAAATAATTTGGATTTAAAATTCAGGTGGGTGGAAGAGTCCGCGAGGAGCCTTTGGCCCGCTCGCTTGCTTGTTCCTTGGCCAAGACTGTGCTATTAGATCAGCCCAGGCATCCAGTCAGGATAAAATAAAGTTAATTGGACTTGCCGAAAATCAAATGGCCTCAGCCCTCGCTCTAATTCCTAAGTCTGTGATTTAATAATGACGCCGCAGACGGAGGACTGGGAAGGTGCTGAATGACTGTCTTAACCAATCACTGGAGCTGTAAATTACACTTCTGAGATTCCCAGTGGCAGATTGAGATGCTCCCATTAGAATCGCAAGGGGCGAATAAAGCTGTCCGTGGAAGCAATTTGTCAAGTTTCCTGAGCTTACGTAAATTGGAGCCCAAGCTTCGTTTTTAATTCTGTCTCAGCATTTCGCCTGCCCAGAGGGACTTGCGCGCGTGGGACGAGGGGAGAAAAAAAAGCCCTGATCAAAGGGGCTGGTTAAATGTTGAACTAGAAAATGCAAACAAGCCAATTGGGGACTGAAGCCTTCCTGATGCACAGGCCCGGGTCCAGTATAAGGCGGGTGGTGGGGAGCGTGGAGTTCCTTAGTTTTTAACAGTTATCTAATGAGCACGTCTCCTGCCAACCTAGCAGTTCGAAAGCAAGACATTGCAAGTAGATAAATAGGTACCACTTCAGTGGGAAGGTAACAGCGTTCCGTGCGCCTTGGTGTTTAGTCATGCCGGCCACATGACCACGGAAACGTCTTCGGACAGCGCTGGCTTTTCGGCTTTGAAACGGAGATGAGCACCGCAACCCTAGAGTCGGATTCGACTGGCTTTCGAGCAAGGGAACCTTTACCTTTACTAATGAGCACGTACCTGTGGGACAGTTATGTTGAAGTGGGCCATCCAGAAGTCATAGCATGGATGTGAAATGGTGCACTGGAAGCAGTTTGCGCGGATGCTTTTAAAGCATTGTAATCTTAGGCTATGTTGGGATAATTTGCCGGACCACAACAGCGTACAGTAGGGCCGAGTAGCTTTTTTGGAATGAACAAACCTGTCTGTGGTTCCCTGTCCTGTCTGGCCCACAAGCAAGCAGCAGACATTCTTGCTGTACGGCACCCCCTCCTGGTCAGCATAAAAGTAGGCATGTTGTGTTGAGTTTCCATAGAAATCGACTTTTCCCATTTGCTGGGAGTTCACTTTGATTTGGAAGTTTACAAAAGGGACAGGAATAGAGTTGTTTATCCACAGTACTGGGTGTTAAGTTTTTTTCTGGGGGGGGCATCAAGAAGCAGACAAATGCTTTCATCTGTTTTTGCCCCTGTTCTGTATGTACGCTCTCAACGGTATAGTGAATGCTGCAGATGTTAAGAATGGAATGTTTTCTCCAGCAACATCAAAGAGTTTTGTTTTCTCACTAACATGATGGTTTGATCCCTCCTGTATGGCTGTTACACAGTCTTAAAAGATGCTCCCTGACATTTTCCAGTTGCTACTGGGAAACTTCCATTATGACCATGAATCAGGTGGTGGTGGACTTGGTATTTCTAAAAGCCCCAAACCATCACCATTTGAACAGGTTCAGTATGTTAGTATGATGTCAACTTGTAGACACAGGAACTTCAAAAACCAATGCTCAGAAAACAACTGAAGTCGGATCACATTTATGTAAATAAAGGCTTTAGTTATTCTAGGGTAGCACTGAAGTGCCCATCATTATGGGCATGAAGTGTGTTTTGGAAAGCACTTGTATGTGACCAGGAATCTGGGTGTACGCTTGAGAATAGTAAAAAGTTAAAGGGTTCCATTGCTTGAGAGCTAGTTGAATCCAACTCTAGGGGGCAGTGCTCATCTCTGTTTCCAAGCCGAAGAGCCAGCGCTGTCTGAAGATGTTTCCGTGGTCATGTGGCCGGCATGACTAAACACCAAGGTGCACGGAACGCTGTTACCTTCCCACCGAGGTGGTACCTATTTATCTACTTGCAGTTTCTTGTTTTCGAAATGCTAGGTTGGCAGGAGCTGGGGCCAGAGACGGGAGCTTGGGTCCGCCACTAGGGTCTTGAACTGCTAAACTACACAGAGTTAAATATTTTCTGGGAAAATGTGAACTGGAAATATTTCCGATGCCTTATATAATGTGATCTGATTTAGCATGCTTATTTTGACTAATATTCAGTACACTTTTATAAAAAATACCCCATACTAATGTTATGTCCTTAGATCAAGATGTACTTGAACTGAACCGTTTTAGGGGGGAAACAAATCAAGCACAATCTAAAGGCTATAGGCCACGTTCAGACTGGCAGTTTGGCCCGACAGCCAAACATTTCAGGAGTGTTTCACTAGCGGATTAAAGGGGCAGGTTCACACAGGCACAGCTATCAGGCGTACTCAAGCCGTCTTGTACCACTTCCCTCCCGAGTTTTAAAAGTACCTGGCGGAAGTGGTAGCAAACTGTGTGGAGAGCAGGTTTATTCTGGTTCCTTGACGTGTGAACAGAAGCACTGTAAGGCAGGAACAACCCACAGTCGTTGATAATAGGCGCTGGCTGTTTCCGCGGCAGGCGCCCATACACCCATGCGCATAGGCGCATGCAGTGGAGCGTAGAAACAGCCGCTAACAGCCTGCCAGGGGCGGGCCAACAGTGCGAACGCTCCCTTGCGCTTCCTCCACGGTATCCTCCCGCTTCATTTGTTGTGTGTGAACGGGAATACCGCGACCAAGCGGCTCTGGGTCTGTTCCGGGTCTTCTTTGATGCGACTCCCTAGCGCTGCAAACTGCCAGTCTGAACGCGGCCTTAGAGTAACATCTGTAAAAATGTAAAGATAATATAGCATGTACTTCTCTTACTTTGCTTCGGTTTATGAAAAAAAACCCCAAAGGCACTGAAAACTGACAACACGTTAATTTTAGCACAACCAAAGAACTGTGCACGATATGTGGTTGTCTGCCCATCTATTTCTGCAGAGTTCAGCTTTCTTCCACAGAGCTCACTGGGACACCTCAGTTTTGCTGTCGCTTTCTGTAGCATCACTTGCATTCGTTTCATATCACACTGGTGGTTGCAACACCCCTTCCAGGATATGAGAGGAAACGAATAAGCACTTTAGCATTGGTTTTGATTTGACCGGTACAGTCAAATAAGTGAATTCGTAACTTGCTTTCTTTATTACATTTTCCACAGAAGAATTTCCACCCCCGGTATATAGAGTGGAAAACTTGCCCTTTTGATGTTTGTGGTTTCTTATATGGCCCTTCCTCTCTGCCATGACCCAAACTGCTTGTACTGTCCTACCCAGAACTCAGTGGAAGCAGAGCCGGTCCCTGTTCTGTATAACTCCATGCTCAAATGTTACCGAGCACCGAGAACCGGATTTTTATTTCTCTTGATTTTATCACACGTTAAGTAGTACATCTTTCAGCCCCCTTTATTCACCAAAGCCAGTATGCTGCTCTTTGACGTCTTGTCTTTTCCCCTCTTGTCTTCTGTCTTTCTCTGTAGCCATGGTACAGAAGATCCCCTTGTCTCGAGACGGAGCAGGCGGATGACTCTATTCAACCAAGCTTGGTCCCAGTAATTTAGTTATCACACCATGGAGGACCACAGCAGGGATGACATGGACTTGAAAGAAGAATCTGCACAGGTGTGGTCTGAATCAGCTGAGCAGGAACAGAGCACTGCTCAGGTGACTAGTGGCTAATGCGTTTTCTGACTGCTAACGTTTGCAGGATTCATGTATGAACAGAGCTTGCCTGCACGGGCACACGTTTAAAGGGTTGCTTGTGTGGGACCTGACACTGGCTAAGCTGGAAACTTTGCAAAAAAAATCTATATCTAAACATTGTGTGTGTATGATATAGAAACATACCTGAACATACGTCAGTACTGTAAAGTTAGAGGGATGTGGAATGGTATGATATAGACTACGGGTGTCAAACATACGGCC
The DNA here is from genome assembly GCF_001447785.1 of Gekko japonicus. NCBI lineage: Eukaryota > Metazoa > Chordata > Lepidosauria > Squamata > Gekkonidae > Gekko > Gekko japonicus. Next base: position 113,392 of record NW_015160288.1, read on the forward strand.
CGGGGGCTGGACCAGGCCCCCAGAGGGCTTCTATCAGGCCCGCAGTGGAACTGGCTGTCTTCTGCTTCTTCTTCCAGTTCTGCTGCTGCTGTGTCATCGTAGGTTTGCAGCTTACAGATACATTTTGATGCAATAATTCAGAGCAAGAGGCGTCAGTTATCAGACCCTGTTAAATAAACAAAATATTGCAAGAGTGCTAATGTTTTAAGCATATATTATAAAGTTTAGATCTGTGCTACCTGGCATTACATTTTATGACACACATGGCCCGGCCCAACAAGGTGTCATTTATGTCATATTTGGCCCCCATAACAAATGAGTTTGACACCCCTGATATAGACCAATCTTGTCAGATCTCAGAAGCTAAGCTAAGCAGGGTGGGTACTTGGAAGGGAGACCACCTAGAAAGCCTCGGCAGAGGAAAGCAATGGCCAACCACCTCTGCTTCTCACTTGCCTTGAAAGCCCATTGCTGGGGTCTCCACAGACAGTTGCAACTTGACAGCCCGTACATAAATACTGTATAGTGGTTTTAGGGGTGCAGCGATCCAGAGACAAAAATGGTACATTTAGCTGACTCACATAGAACCATAGGATAGGGAGGGAACCCACTGCCTTTTAGACCAAGACTTTGTCTAAATCAGGCCCTTTCATATTAATGGTCAGAGCGTCAGATTAGGATCTGGGAGATGCAGGTTCGAATCCCTGCTCCGCCATGGAAGCTCTCTAGGTGACCTTGGGCCAATCTCAGACTCTCAGCCTGACCTACCTCACAGGGCTGCTGTGGGTATAACACAGAAGAGAGGAGAATGATGCGAGGTGCTTTGGGTTCTGACTGGGGAGGAAGGCGGGGTGTAAGTGCAGTAAATAAATAAATAAATATTAAACCACATTTTCAAAAATGGAGTCAGAAAACCGGAGCAGACCTGCTGCACCATGTCAGAGGAGAAATAAACAGTATAATTAGTAAGTAGCACAATAGCCAAGATACATGATACAGAGGAAGGCCGGGAAACCGCAACAAGAGTTTACGTCAGACTTTGAGGGAAGTTCCTGGAGGCTGTAGAAGGCTGTAGAAGATAGCATTGCTCCTAAGGAGATGGATAATGAAGGATCTATTCCAGTGACCTGCAACCAGGGTGGTGAGAGGGTTGGAATCCAAGTCTTATGAGGAAAGGCTGAAAGAGTTAGGTATGTTTAGCCTGGGAAAGAGAAGGCTTAAAGGGGACATGATTGCAGTCTTCAAATATTTGAAGGGCTGTCATGTAGAAGAAGGGAGCAGATCTATCCTCTCTTGCTCCGGATTGCAAGACTAGATCTAATGGGTGGAAATTACAAGGGAGTCGATACTGGCTAAATATCAGGAGAAACTCCCTAACTGTAAGAGTGGTTGAGCAGTGGAACAGACTGCCCCCGGGAGGTGGTGGATGCTCCTTCACTGGACGTCTTCAAGCGGAGGTTGGACGACCATCTTTCAGGTATGTTGTAGGGCTATCTTTCGGCTATGCTCCTGCAGAGCGCAGGGGGTTGGGCTAGATGACCTGCAAGGTATCATCCAGCTCTAACAGTCTATGATTCTATGAAAGATGCAGAAGTAGGATCTATTCTGATTCAGCTCATCTGACCTAAGCATTGCCACCATTTTCTCCCCAACAGAGTCTCTGTATCTTTAATTAGGTGCAGGGCCCGCTTTCTCTACCCATGTCCTTGGAATCATTGTACCTGTCGAATCTCTGCCTGTGATGACACTTCTACTGATATATGGTCTTCCATTGGAAACAAAATGGAATTATTTAATCTCAGTAGAACTGTAATGGGAATATTTGGACCCTGTTAGTTAATTGACTTCCATTCTGTTGACCAGTGGTTATAGACAATATTCTCTGGTCACAATGAACTGACTTCTCGATTGGACAGTTCGATCGAACAGCTGGTGATTTATTTCCAGTGCTCAGCTTTCGACAAAGGTGGTATTTAAAGTTGGAGGTGCCCATTCGACACGATCAGGTTATTTCCTTGCTCCTTTTTAATACAAGCTGAGCACGCACATTGGGACTGTTTTTACGGATGTGCTTTTATAAAGTGTGTTCTCTACACTCAAGTGTATTCCCTTGGTACCCAGCTGTTCCTTTATTCTTTCTTTCCTCTACCCCAGGTTCACTTTGTCCCGGAAGGTGGAACGGTGGCTCAGATCGTGTACAGCGATGACCAAGACCGTCCTCCGCAACAGGTGGTCTACACGGCCGACGGCACCTCTTACACCTCAGTGGATACCTCAGAGCACACGCTGGTTTACATCCATCCTGTGGAGGCCACTCAGGCAAGTTACCACCACCCCCCTGCACCGCAGTGTCTGCCTACTTCTGGCCACAGGGACAGATTATGTTGTCCAGGACCGGGGCCAGCTGCTTGCAAAGCTGTGTGAATGCCTAATAGCTCTCAGCTGTGCTTAATCGTCTTGCCATCGGCGAAGTGGGAGTTGGGACTTTTCATCCTAAATGAGAGTGCAGATGTTGTAATCAAAAGCTGCTGGTAGGCTATTGAGCACCGAAGCCCTGTCCATTTCGCTTCTGTGGAAATGGAATAATTAAGTTTGTTTGACCTCTTTTCTCCCCCCCCCCCTTTAAAAGACGCCATCAGTAATCAGTGGAGGATTTCAGCCGTCGCTGTGTTATATAAAGTAAAGGGTTTCCTAATTAATGCTTTCCTGAGTCCTTGATTGTGCAGCGAAGTTTAGGTAACTGCTGGTAATTAGGTCGCGCAAACTTGTACACTTATAGCAGTTGCGCTAACCCTTAAGTAGTCAAAGTTGCTGAGGTAGAACTGTCTTCAAACCTTCTGCCTTCAGGGAACAATTCCCTCTCCAGTTTTTCTTCCCAAGTCACTTTTTAAGCATTTTCCATGGAATCCTCGTATGTTGGCCAGGGATTTGGGAGCATGATCTAAGGTGCACCGTTAGTTTACGCACAGTACATGACAGATCTGGGCTGATGTGGACAGAAAGTGTGCACTAGACGCACTCTCCTGCATTTACCCATTAGTAGTGGTGGATGTGTTGTCTCTCAGAGAAGCTCATTTGCCTTTACTGCTCTTCTTAATGAAGAAACCCTGATACATTTCTAGGAGACACAATTTGTAAACCACTGCTCTAGACCAGTCGTGTTTGTGTTGGTAACCCTAGCCTACTTGTGTCTTTTTTCTTTTTGAAACAATGCTAGAATTATCATGCCCTTACTTGGATAGCCCAGGCTAGTCCGATCTCGTCCAGTCTTGGAAGCTAAGCAAGGACAGCCCTGGCTAGTATTCGGATGGGAGACCTCCAAGGAATACCAGGGTCATGACGCAGAGTCAGGCAATGGCAAACCACCTCTGTATGTCTGTTGCCTTGAAAACCCTACAGGGTCACCATAAGTCAGCTGTGACTTGATGGCGAAAAAAGAAAAATCCTCTTCTGCAGAGTTTTTAGGACCTTACTGGGTCCATTCCCACGTCTAAATTTTTGTACGATACAGTCCATTCTTTTTACGAGTCTTCCCTCTTGGTCTAAATGGCTACGCAGGGCTTTGCTTTCAATCTGAGATGAAAAGGGAAACATTCGGCAGAGCCTAGGAAGCTATGTGTGCATTTTCTTACTGCTGTCTGGCACATGACTTTTCTAAATGTTAGGAAACCATGCAAATGTAAATTCATTACCCCGTGTTTCATAGATGGCCTCTTAGAATGTTGATGTTAAGGCTATGAGAACAATTCTATTAAGCATACATACAGGTATCGTATTGGGGTTAGTTTTGTGGATTATTTCATCGCATTGGCCGAGTAATGAGCATTGTGAGTGTAAGAGGAGCCATGCTGGATCAGAGCAAAGGTCCATCTGGTGTAGCATCGTTTCCTACAGTCACCGACTATGTGTTTCTAAGAGGCCACAAGTAGTGCATGAAAGCAGTAGCCTTCCTCTGCTGTTGTCGCACAGCAAATGGCGTTCAGTACAATATTGTCTCTGAACATTTAGCCATTGTAGTCAATACCCAGTGAGAGACCACTCCTTCCAGGAGTTTGTCCATTCCCCCTTCCCAATCACCTAAGTCAGTGGTAAATGTGATATGGCAGCGCATACCCTAAATTAATTATATATTGTGTGAATACTTTATTCTGTCCTGAATCTATTGCTAGTCAGTTTCATTTGAGTGATGCTGATTTCTGGTATTCTGGAACATGGAGACAAAGTTGTCTGTATGAACTTTCTCAACACAACGGATTATTGTTTTTTTAAAAATAAAACTAATGTTACGAAACTGGGATTAGACCAATTCAGGGATAGATGGCTGTTAGACCTGATGACTTAAGGGGAACCTCCACATCATCCAGGGGCAGTAAACCTCTGAGCACCAGTGCTAGAAGGTAACATCAGGGGGAGGCCTTGGTTTCTGTGCCCTGTTCGTTGCCCTCCAGAATAACTGGTTTGCCACTGTGTGAAACAGAATGCCGGACTAGATGGACCATTGGTCTTCTTATGCTCTTATAGAATAGAATCATCTCTTTTGTCCCTGGTCACTTCCCTAGTAGGGAAGCTATTCTGTTGCTGTGAGGTACAAGTAAACAGTACAAGAGTTTTTGGGGTTTTTTAAAATTCAGACTATCATTTTGTTTAGACTCTGTTTACAGACCCGTCCCAAGTGACTTACAGCAGGATGCAACTACGCAGCAGGTAAGGCCCAGCTATTTCTGTTGATCCTTATTTTACTTTTCTCTGTGGTAGATTCAGACAGGTAGCCATGTTGGTCTTTGAGGTGCTACTGAACTCAAATCTAACTTTCTCTGAGGTAGATTCAGTTGCCGTACTCCATGTTCTGTTTCAAAACAGTGTTCACTCAGACACTGCAGGCAATGGGTCATTTTTTCAGTGTGCTGAAGATGGTATAAAAGAATTATTGTCCTCCATGGTCTACATTCTCTTTTCTTTTGTTCCATTGTTGCCTAATCAAGCAGTGTTTGTTATAACCTGCTACACCTATTTGATCACGGATAACAGTGGGACTGGGGGGAAAAAACCTTTGGTGTGCACACCGCATGCAGTCATGGCTCTAACATACCATCGTTGATGTTCTGGGGAAAGAAAATGATCGGCTTTCTCCAGCCGTGGGCATACAATTCCAGCAGGAGTGTGACCAAAGACAATCCTGAATTAAGGAAGGACTCTTATCCTAACCAGTAAAAGCCCAGCTAGAGCATAATGACATATCCCTTTAACAGCATACGGTCAGTTTTGGTAGAAGACTGCTGGACCCTGACCTTCTGTTCTTTTGGAAAGTGTTTGGAAAGGTTATCTCTGTGTCGTTATTCCCAATTCCTAAACGATTAAAAAAATTCATCACCTTTATTGTACTTCTGCAACATTTAGGAGATAATTGTATCTCCTCCTTTGTACTGACATAAGTTGTCTGAGTTTTCCTTTGGAATGTGACTGTAAAAGGTAAAAATTCCAATTACTCGCTGAGTCGCTGCCATGTCTGATGTGTATAGTCCTGGTTTTCTGCTTCATGTGCTCACTAGTGTGAAATTGACTAGGAATAGCATAAAATTGAGGGCTGGGGATGCAAGGGCTGGAAGATGCAAAAAAAAAATCATCCACTTGAGAACCACTAATTTCTCATTTCATCTCTGTTGGAAACTGGGCGATTAAGCTGGCAAGACTTGCAGTCTTTTTTGTCCTAACCCACAATGTAAAACGTGGTTGAGTGGAACTTTCGACCACAGGATACTTCTTAGTACCTTTTCAAAGTAAGTTTCAGTTTCAGGTCATAGAAACCTCTATCGTAATAACTATAACATATCAGTTTGGCAGAAGACCCAGGTGTTTCGGCATGTGATTTCTCCAGATTCATCACTGGGTGCTTGAGAGCCTGACTAGATTATGTTCACAGTATGAAAAGTAGCCAGATGCTGATTGTTGAGAACAGTCCATGGAAACTGGAGGAATTTGCCTCAAAGGGACACAAGTAGTATGGTCTAAAGCAGGGGTGTCAAACTCATTTGTTATGAGGGCCGGATCTGACATAAATGAGACCTTGTTGGGCTGGGCCAGGTGTGTCATAAAATGTAATGCCAGGGAGTGGAGATATAGACTTTATAAAGGACACAAACACAAAGGTTTGTTTTTTTTACTTAAAATTGCTTAAAACATTAGCACTCTTGCAATATTTTGTTTATTTAACAGGGTCTGATAACTGACGCCTCTTGCTCTGAATTATTGCATCAAAATGTCTGTGCTGTTGCAATCTTGAGTATGCTGTTCAGGCGTGTATCTGTAAGCTGCAAACCTATGATGACGCAGCAGCAGCAGAACTGGAAGAAGAAGCAGAAGACAGCCAGTTCCACTGCGGGCCTGATAGAAGCCCTCCAGGGGGGGGGCTGATCCGGTCCCCCCCCCCGGGCACATGTTTGACACCCCTGGTCTAAAGGCACATGATAAGCAGCTTTTGGGAGGGGTTGGTGGTGCAGTGGTAGAGCATCTGCTTTGCATGGAGAAGGCCTCAGGTTCAGTCCGCCCAGCATCTGCAGCTAAAATGATCAGGCAAGAGGTGATATGAAAGACCTTTGGAAAGCCACTGCCAATTGGAGTCGATAATACTGACCTTGAGGGACCAATGTTCTGATTCACTATAAGGTAGTTTCACTATAAGGCACTCCATGAAATTACTGAGCGGTCGGGTTAGAACGGATAAAAGAAAGTACTTCTTCACCCAAAGAGTGATTAACACTTGGAATTCACTGCCACAGGAAGTGGTGGCGGCTACAAGCATGGACGGCTTCAAAAGGGAATTAGATAAGCATATGGAGCAGAGGTCCATCAGTGGCTATTAGCCACAAGGTATAGATAGGGACTCTGGGGCAAGTGATGCTCTTTCTTCTTGGTGCTTGGGGAGGGGGGTCAACAGTGGGAGGGCTTCTAATGTCCTGGCCCCACTGGTGGACCTCCTGATGGCACTGGTATTTCTGGCCACTGTGTGAATACAGAGTGTTGGACTGGATGGGCCTTTGGCCTGATCCAACATTGGCATCTCTTATGTTCTTATGTGCGTGCAAAGTTGCTGAAGCCAAGCTGGTCTCGATCTAGCCTAGATGGGAGACCCCCCGGTAACCCCATGTATTCCACCCTGACCTGTGTTATGGAAAAAGGGTGGGGCATAAGAATTTATAAATAAAGGTAGGGAGTGGAAAAGAGAGGCTGCTTCTTGGCTGGCTTTTTAAACCTCCAATCGGGATCAGATAACCTCTTCTGCGCTCATGCTGCTAGGCGAGATGCGCTGATTGAGATAAACAGAGATAAAAAGCCCACCAGACAGCCGTGTCTTTTTTCCTTCTTAGCATGACTTCAAGCCAAGTACCTCCACTTCCCTTGACTTTCAGCTCTTGGAAAGCTGAGGACGGTGGCACACAGACAGGAGACCCCAGCCACTGGGAAGGGGGTTATGATGAACAGGTGATGCGCAAAGTGGACATTCTCCTCACCCTCAATACACTTCAGAGGGAAGGGTGGGTTGGGCTGGACATGAGCAAAGCTGGACATGAGCAAAGCAAGAATTCCGTGCAGCCAGTCCCAGGAATTGTTGTTAATGTGAAGTTAGAATCTTGTCGGTTAATGTTTCCTAAAGAGGAAATGTCTGCATTTTTGAAAAACAGAGTGAAATCAGAGGATGTTTTGAGAATACTGGGAACATGTGTGTGCCCTTTTCACAACATTTGCAGCGGGAAGAATGCAGTTGATAGTCTTATGTGAGGACATATGAAGGTTACAGATGGCAAGGGAGTCTGGCCAATGAGAGGGGCAAAGATTCGGATGCTGTTGGTGCTCTGACAGGTGTATGCATTTAAAAAACTACCGCAAACCTTTCACAATTGCCATACGTTTTGTGAGAACCCTTGACAAAAAAATGAGATGAGGCAGGAGGGGCATGGAGTGATGTAAGAGTGTTGACAGTTCAAAACGATGATTTTTTTTTTTAAATCATACCAATGGAGAAGTCGATAGGAAGCAGAGTTCTAAAACAAATAAAGATGGAAATATTTTCCATTGAAAGAAAAAAGAAGAGTAAGAAAATGAGACACTGGCACGTAGGAGAAGATTGTGTCTAAGGTCCCCAGTTTAGAACAGTAGCAATTATTAATAGCGGCTAAGTAAATGGTAGCCAGGTATGTAGGGAGAAATGAAAAATAAGAAGGTGAGTCATAAAGCAGAAATCTAGCAAGGAAAGAAATGCTGTTGATGTTGGGGGCGGGGAACACACTTGGCTAGCAGTTTAGAAAGAGAATAGAACACATTAAGTGAAAGAAAGAGCTGAAAGATTTTGACAAGTAATTACAAAGCATAAAAGCGCGTGCACAGATCTTTTTTTAAAAGAGTGGGAACAGGGAAGGTACTGGCAACAAAAAGGAAAGAAAACAGTATTTGAGCATTGACACTACAGCGTGTAATAAACAGACTGACATAGAGATGTGAGGGGAGAAAAAATATTCACAGGAAAGATCACATCTCTTGTGGCTCTGATCGAAAGATCCTCCTACACAAGTGGAAAGGGATTGTGCTTGCATTGGGGGTTCATGTTAGATCGCCGCTAACAAAGACCCGGAGAGTGATTTCAACCAAAGTGATCAGCTTTATTGCAGATACGAACAAGCGCTTGAATTCAATCATAACCAGAACAACTTAACATTAAGAGCTAGGCTCCATTTAAACATTCCCGGGCTAATGTAGCCACGCCTATTTACACTTAACAACCAATGAGGTTGTGCGGATAAGGACCAATGAGAGCTCTTACCGCTCGGGGAAGTAGTCCTTTCCTGGTTGGTCGCTGTTGTCGAGCGACCAATAGCACGTTAGTGCGGAGGAGCCTTCGTCTGGCTCGAAGCTTAACATAGGAGGTGAATGAGGCGATTCATGTAGTCATTTCAATACATTACAGTTCACCAATACACCCCCCTCCCCCATGAAGCCTCCCCTTCCCTCTGGGAAGCTGCTCTGACGTGATGGAACAGTTTTGGGGGAGCTGAGCGATCCGCAGACAGGAGGAATCCTAATCCCATCCCAAGAGAGTTATGCTCTTCTAAATCCATTTACTTCAATGGAGCCTGAGGCATCCAGGTCGAGAGGGAAAGAGCTTTTGCTTTATACAGTGGTGGTAGAAGAAAGTATCATTAAGTTGCAGCTGACTTATGGCCACCCCGTAGGGTTTTCAAGACGAGAGAAACAGAGGTGGTTTAGTATTGCTCACCTCTGCATAGAAACCCCGTATTTCCTTGGTTGTCTCCCATCCAAGTACTACCCAGGGCAGGGCTCTTTTTGTAGAAAAAGCCCAGCAGGAACTCATTAGCATAATAGGCCACACCCAACAGCAGGAACTCATTAGCCTATTAGGCCACACCCCTGACAGCACAGCATATTAACATATTAGGCTACACCCCCATGTTACCAGAAGTGTGGTCATCCAGCCACGCCCACCTCTTGCTTCTTATTCTGTTTACCTTGTTTGTTGTCAAAACCCAGGGCCTTTTTTTGTAGCAGGAACCCCTTTGCACGTTAGGCCACACCCCCCTAATGTAGCCAATCCTAATGAGTTTCTGCTGTTGGGTGTGGCCTATTATGTTAATGAGTTCCTGCTGGGCGTGGCCAACTTGGGAGCCAGCCGGAACTCCGTTCCTGTGCATTCCTGCCCAGAAATAGCCCTGACCCAGGGCTAATCCTGCTTAGTTTCTGAGATCTGATGAGACTAGGCTGGCCTGGGCCATCCAAGTCAAGGCAAGAGGCACCAAGCACCACTATAAAAATGTGAGGACGTCCCGAAAGCAGAAGGAGGAGAGCACCGGAGAAGGATGCAAGCACGTCTTTTAAAACAAGAGCAAGAGAGGCTTTGCAAAAGAAATCAGATATATTATGGCAAAGAGAATTGCAAAGATTTCAAAAACACACTGAGCAGATGCATGCTCATTGAGCCGAAATAAGAAAACTGCAGAGAGGCAGAGTTTATTGAGACAAATGTCTTGAAGGATTGCCTCAAATTTGAATCCGCTTTGCCTGAAATGCTACAAGGCTAAAGGAAGAACTGGAAGGCATAAACAATAACCTGAAAACTATGATTGATGTTTTACAAAAGAAACAACAAAGCCATGTGAATTATTGGTAACCCGTGTCTGTTGAGTTAATGTTGAAAGGGTTTGTGTATTTAGAAGTTTTAGGTGTTCTTAAAAGTTTACGGGAAAGATTTCCAAAATGCCAGAAAAACCTTTTTGGAAAAAACAACACTAAGTTGAAACTGTATTCAGATGTCTGATTTAACTGCAGTTACCCATGATAAATGAATGCAGGTTGCACAACTTAAACAGATTTTGTTTTCCCCCAACAAGCAGGATTGGGCTGGGCTAAGCATTAGAAGAGTATCTGCTCTGCATGCAGAAGGTCCCAGCTTGAATCCCTGGTATCTCCATTTAAGAAGGACCAGGCAGTAGGCAATATGAAAGAATTTGGCCCAAGACTCACAAAGTATACAAGAAGACTCATGCTGATAGACCAGTGGTCTGACAGGATAAGGCAACTTCAATACATTCAAGTGTGTTGAGTTTTTTTTAATCTTGACTTTGGATCCCAGTTAGTGGAAGGAAAACATGCTGTGCAATCCTGTATATCTCTGCTAAGAGGCACACCCCACTGTGTTCAATGATGTTTATTCCCAGGCAAATATTTGTAGAATTGCATCTTAATCTCTAGTAAAGCTGTGAATTTGTACATCATGGGTAGCAAAATCTCTATATGGAGGAACCATAGCTAAATAAGCATATTATTTTTGCTTATTGAAAACTGACCCTTCAAAGTGTGAGGAACTGTGTGAGTAGGAGTCCATGGCTGCAGTCCCCAAAGAATAAGAGTCCAGTGGCATTTTTGTGACCTTAACTAGTTTTACTCTGGAATGATATGAAATAAGGGCTGCCACTTACGTGGAAAGACAAGCATTGAGGCTCACTCTGCCCACTGTTCCCTTTTCATTAGGCCACAGTAAACAAATTGCACTTTGATTCTTGTCCATTTCAACTGTGGTGTTGCAGCAGCAAAGCTGTGTTTTGGCCTCAAACCAAAATCCGCTAAAGAGTTGCATGCATGCGGTACACACATTGGAACAAAACACACAAGTGTCAATGTATTATCCTGATATCCCTCGCCCACTTAACGAAGACCCAGCCTGTACATTAGTACCGTGGATAAACCAGATATTTCCAGGGCGAGCTTTCCAGTTTGTTTGTGAATGGTTATCATTTTATTAGAACAGCTGTCATCTCTGCAGGTGTTCGCAAGCCCTCTTCCAGTGAGACATCCCCAAACTGCTATAGCTGCTAAAATAATAAGCCAGGTCCCTGTTGCTGTTAGAAAGAGCTCTTAGCTGTTCCTTTGCATGTTTTTTTCTCTTGATTCCTTCTGACATCTGTAAAGGAGACAAAACAAGAGCACCCAAGGAGTATCTTTTTCCCCCCATGGATGCAGGAGGTGTTATTTTGATACCCTGCAGTGGCGAGTTTTGTACTACCTCCTCTCTGCCAGCAAGCATGGAGTTTTGCAATTTGCCAATCATGCCTTAGTGGGTGTCGGTCTGGCAGTGAAGGAAAACCACTTTGTTCCTTCTAGCTTGGCTTGGCTTTGGTCATGACCACCTCGTTCCCTACAGCCTTTTAGAATGGGTGTCTCAGAGCTATCTCAGAGACTGGACTGGAAAAAAAATAAAAAGCTGACAGGAGGAAGAACAAAGTAATACCAACGTATTCTTGGCTTGCTTGTGTGAAATGTCAAATGTGTCCCTTGCCATATGTGTTTACAGCCATTTAGCGGGAAGCAGTGAGAGACGCTTTCCTCTGTGATGAGGATTGGCACCTTTTCAGGCGAAATCTGACATTTTCATCATTTTTTTTAAAATTCATGTCCCGCTTTTCACTCTGCCCAGGACCCGAACTGGCTTTTCCAATTATTTTCCCCGCTCCTCCACTTAATCAACACAGCAACAACCTTGTGAGGTAGTGGTCGCGGGAAGCGACTAGTAAGGTTCTCTAATGGCTGCCACCATTCTGGTATGGGTCTCCTCGGGAGGGCCCAGAGCACCCACCCTCCCCACTTTGGGCAAGGCCTTTTATTCCTTCTTTCCAGGCACCACCCCCTACTCCTCTGCTGGTGTACGTTTTCCCTCCAAATCCCCTGTTAGCCAATCACAGGGTCCAGAGGGAACCTGGGAAATGTAGGCCCTGATAGCTATTCCAATGCAGGCTTTCTTGGAGCCACTAGGCCTCTCTAGAGCCTGTAGGCCATACTGCTATAGGTCTAGGATCATGACTGAGAGACTGTGACGAGCCCAAGGTCACCAGGTGGGCGTCCATGGCAGCGTGGGAAATTAGAACACAGCCCTCCCAGGTCCTAGATCAACATTCTAACCACAGAGCCACTCCTGCCCTCATTTTAGGCCATATCAAACTTACTGAGGGATGTTCCACCCCCATTATTAACCCAAGGGAAAAAGAGGGTTCTGGCAGAATAATATTTGGGGCACATGGGTCTGGGCAGTGGTGAGGTCATGGCTCAGTGGCATGGACTGGACTCGACATGCAGAAGGTCCCAGGTTCAATCCGTGGCACCTCTAGTTAAAAGGATCAGGTGGTAGGTGACTTCTGGCTGAGACTCTGGAGAGCTGCTGTCGGCCTGCGTAGACAAGATTGACCTTGAGGGACCCATGGTCTCTCAAGGCAGCTTCCTGTGTTCATCTGGCTCAGAAGACATGACAGCAGGCTATTGGGGTGAAGTTACAGTTAGCCACCCCTTCTCCCTTCTCAAAGTGTCCCTCTTACAGGCTAGGGCTGTGATTCATATAAGTCTCGTTTGATTTACAAGAGCACACAGGCAGCACCTCTATATTTGTACGGCAGAAAGAAAACCAGCATCAGTTTTCAAATAGGAATGGGGAGTCTGAATGCTTTCACACAGTTTTGTTTGAATAATTATTGAGGGTCTATCTCTATCCATTCAGACACCTTTTGGGTGCTGTGTTTTAAGACATCGTATGCAAGACTGAGCATGCAGGGCTCATTGCAGTCACACAAATCTGACTGATGGAAATGCCACTGCACTAGGAAGAGTGTTTGTGCGATTTTAGATACCTGATCCGGTGCCTGCTGCTCAGAGCATGAATGTCAAGTCTTTCTGTGGTTGGCTCACTGCTGCATCGTTACAGCAACCGGCTATGGAGCAAGGTCTTCCCTCAGATAGAGCCAGGTGATACATCCTTGGCCTTTTAGTTCTTTCTTTGTTTCAGAATTTTCACTGACCAGGTGTACTGGCTTGCAGGCTCCAAGTATCAGGTGCCACAAGTCAAGCAAGGCAGGGTCATTTGGTTCAGGGCAGGGCCAGAAGTCAGACAAACCAGAGTGTTTCAGTCCGTGGTTAGAAGTCCAGAAGTCAGGCAAGGCAGAATTATTCAGTCCAAGGTCAGAGGTCCAGAAGTCAGACAAGGAACAGACAAGACAAGATGCTTAGCATCTATCGTACACGCGTTCACGCCTATCAGCCTTTCTTGGCTGGTTTTATAGCCCCATGCCTAAGGGTCATACTTGCAACCAGTTGCTCAGAAGCAAGGTGATACATCCTTAACCTTTTAGTTCTTTCTTTGTTTCAGCATTTTCACTGACCAGGTGTACTGGCTTGCAGGCTCCATGTATCAGGTGCCACAAGTCAAGCAAGGCGGGGTCGTTTGGTTCAGGGCAGGGGCCAGAAGTCAGACAAAGCAGAGTCATTCAGTCCAAGGTCAGAGGTCCAGAAGTCAGACAAGGTACAGACAAGGCAAGATGCTTAGCATCTATTGTACACGCATTCACGCCTATCAGCCTTTCTTGGCTGGTTTTATAACCCCATGCCTGAGGGTCATGCTTGCAACCAGTTGCTCAGAAGCAATCCTGTAGCTACTCATTTTTGTTATCAGCAAGCAGCTGGCATCAGGCCAGGAGGTGTACAGTTTGCCATCTTTTCTGTAGCTCTATTCTCAGCCTCTGTCTGCGGTGCTTTAAGGGTGTAGGTGATATTGGTGGGCTGGGAATGAACTGAGGTTCACCTGTTGAATCAGGGCTGGAGGGTGTCGGTGGGTCTGCACCAGCTGTTGGCTGTGAATTCTGAGAAGCCTGAAGCTCATTTTCCTGCTGGTCAGCTTCTGTTAACTCAAGGCTGGTTACATGAGGCTCCTCTTCTCCTGAAGAGTCCTTGCTATCACTGAGCCCTGGCTGATGCACAACACCAGGCAGGGGAAAATAAGATTTGGGGCAGTCGCCTGCAGTATTCTGTTATGTTTTCAGGGGAGCTGGGGAATCTCCCTGATTTACATTCTGTTCCGGTCAAGGAGAGTCAGGGCCAACCACTGCTAAACTGTTATGTAATTTCTGATCATTGTAATGGCCATGGCCAGTAGTTTTCAAACTTCAGTGACCTCGTCTGCTAAGGAACGTCTGTCATGGAACTCCTCTACTTCGCAAAGGCTTCTGGGACATATTCTAGTCTGCACAGTCAGATCATGCAATGTGCCTCTTGGCCTTTGCCACTGTGCTGTGCAAGGTTTAATATGCATTGGAATGTACTGACCCTCTCCTGTGGCTGTACATTCCAGGGAAAGACCAGTAATGGTAGACAAACTGACTTTCAAGGAACTAGTCACCACTGATCTTATTGAGGGATCTCCCCACCCCCAAACAGTTTAGGGCAGACAACTCTAGCTTGGGAAATTCCTGGAGCTTTGGGGGATAGAGCCTTGGGAGGGTGGGGGTTGGGAAGATGGGTATGATCCCATAGAGTCCACCCTCCAAAGTAGCCATTTTCTCTAGGGAAACAAATCTCTGCAGCCTGGAAATCAGTTATAATTTTAGGGAAATCTTCAGGCTTCACCTAGATGATGGCAACTTTAAATCAGTTTGTGAGGCTTCTCTAGGGCTGCCAAGTCCCTCCGGGGGGCGGAAAACCCCCCGCCCCAGAGGCCTGTTCCCCGACTTTGGGGAATCGGGCCCCGGGGGGAACCCCGCCCCAGCATGGTTTTCCCTTGTATGGTCATGGCCCCGCCCCCAGCGTGCCCGGCGTCATGACGTCACTTCCCTGTGACGTGCATGCGGCGTGCCGCACGCACGCGCCAGGATCCACACGGGAGTCCCCCACCGGGAGGTAAGTGCCACTTGGCAACCCTAGGCTTCTCAAGGTTTCTTAGAACACAGATCGAACCCCCCCCCCCAGCCATTGTTGATGTGAACGCTCTACACATTTACAGCTGCTTCACACATTCAAGGAATGTTGCCATTTGGTGCAGAATTCTGCATCCCAAGCCCCCAAAACCTCAAATTCTGCACCCCCAAACCCCCAAATAAATCAATAAGATTCTGCCCCTAGAGAAACTTGTGGGGCAGTGCCCTATAATCTCAGGCATCTGTTTTCCCGCAGGTATGCCAGTTCTCTGTATAGCTCTCTGTTCTTCGGCAGGGCTAGAAGAAAAGTAACCAGCATATCTGTACTTTTTTGATTTGCATAATATATTCCGGTTACAGAATTTGAGGAATCTTTACAACAGAATTTGGGTTTCCTTGTCACGAGGTCCAGATTTATTTATTTTTTAACGCAGGCTGTACATAGCCCTGGTTGAGGTCAGTGTTGTCTATGGATCTCCTTGAGCCCTTATGTAAAACCTAGCTGAAGAGTCATCCTTCAGGATTACTTTTTGATGACTTGATCCAGAGCTATCTTCAGGCAGGTTCCCTCCCCCCTTTCCTCGCTATACTGACTTCTGCCTAATCTACTGTGCACTATGGACATTTCTCTCTTCTCCGTGTCAAGAATAAAATGCAGTGTTCTTCAAAATTAGAGCACCCGTTGCCCTAGGGTGATTATGAGGTTGCCTTTTGTTATTAGGGTTTTAGGTTTTAATTAGCTTGTTCCTTGCTGAACCCTGTGTTTGGAGTGCATTGAGTATTGTTTTCCCTTGCTTTCATGGAGTGAGAAAATTATAGGCTGGATCATTTTCAGGGCACATTTTAATGTCAAACTAATTAAAGCAGAAAATGGAGACCCTGGGTGGCAACTTGAAGATGGAATAAGGGAAAGGGGATGGTGAGTTGCCAAGTGCCTTTCTGAGGATTCAAAGGCTTGAAGTTTCCGTGCATTCTTTCAGCAGAACTTCCTCTTATTAACCATTTTTTGTAGTGGTTTTATTATGCTAAATATTTTCACAAGACCTAACCATAGGCTAGCCACCATATATTCTCACTTAGAGGGGAGAAATGAAAAGGAGATGTGATCGCTTGCTTACAGCCACCGTTACGACTCGTGTTGGGGAGGGCTCCTTCTGCCAGTGGATCATAACTTTGCTAGTGGAACAGATCCACAAGATCCAACCCCTTGAGTTCATGGCCGAACAGCTCAGCTCACCCAGGCACAACTTTGACAATATTCATCAGACCCTCCTAGTTATCATTAGTATAGAGGGTCTGGTCTACAAGCTAAGGGCCCATGACAAATTGCAGGGGTGATAAAGGATTGGGAAATTTCCCCTTCCAGGCACCCCTCTGTAACTCTTATTGGCCCTCCATCTCGGTTGCATTGTGTTCGTATGTTCGCATATTTTTATCAACTTGTATAAATGTTTTAATATTTGATGTTTGCCACCTTGGAGACCCTGTTTGGGTGGAAAGGCAGCATAGAAATGTTTTAAATAAATGAAATAAATTAATCCCCCTTTCCAAGATACTAAAAGATCTAAAGGGGATATGCAAGCCAGTTTGGTGATATCCCTTTGATTCCCCTCCTCTTTACTGACTTTCAACAGTTCTCAGTGTTTCAAGAGCAATGAATATGTTCAGTCCTAATCATGCCATTTTTAAGGGGATTTTTTTTTTTTAAATCACAGACTAAAATTTTTCTGCATACCTAGGAAGTCCCAGCCTGGCCTGCCCGTGGGGCTTTTCTGTTGCCTTTATGATAAACACTCAACCATAAAGTTTGCTATTAGAGGAGACATTTTAGAGACCCATAAGGAGTTTCAGGAAGACAGAAGGAGAAACAATTTGGACATTTCGCCCATTGGTACCCAAGCCTCCTCATCCAGGATTCTGTGAATCTCAAGGGCGAACAGGCCAGTTTCTCCATCTCACTCTGTGCTTCACCGCCCCCCACAACTGACTTTTAATTGTTCTCAACATTTTGTGCCTCCTAGAGCATGCTCAGGACTTATCAGGTCATTTTGACGGTTTATCTTTCTTAATTTAAAAACTCATCTTTTCCTGCATATTGGGGGAGTCTGTTGAGCGCATAGACAGCCAGCCAGCCAGACAGCCAGCCACCCACACACACCCCTTGGTTGCTGATGGCCTGGTTGTGTCGCTTTTGTGATTGGCATGAGTCACCTGCTGTGCTATTAGAGCTACCAAATAATGTTTTCACAGATGTTCCTCAGCCCCTTCCTGCCAAGTGTCATAAAAATACACATGGGCCGCGGGCACATGGGCAGGAAAATGCGGGGGGGGGGAGCGTGGCTGTTTTCCCCGGAGCAAAATAACGCACGGTTGCGCCAGCAGACGTACCTTGGAGGTCCCATGGAGGTCCCGTGGTAGGGGGAGGTGCTGAGCACACCACAATCCTGTGGCGCGGCAAAGAAGCGGCGTGGCGCGGCAAAGGGGTGTTTTTTTCTCCGAACACCAAAGTGTGCACATGTCCCGTTGGGTGCTCGTGCGCATCCCATGAACAGTTGAAAAAAATCCACCGTTATACGAGGGGGCATGGGCGGGCGCCAGAACTACCACTGGAAACGCAATCAGATGCCCGGCCTTGCCCCGCGGTTACCGGAAACTAGTACCTCCGAGGTACTAGTTTTTAACCGCGCATCTTCGGTGGGAAGCCTTGGGTTCGCCACGGGAGCTCTACGCTTCCCAGATGTGGCGGTGAGATCGAGCCCAGAAAATCTGCCTATCTTCCGTCTCTCTAGCATGCCTAATGCTCCGTGTGACCGCAGCCATGATATGGCTAGTGAAGCAGATGTGATGCAAGCACAGTGCGCTGGGATTAGATTTGCAGGTGCCAAAGCCAGAACACTTTTAACATTCCAAGGCCACGGGAGGGGCTTCAGCCTCTAACTCTAAGCCTTCACTTCCACGGCACACCCATCTCTGTCCCATCTTCGGTGGGATAACACCGGAGCATTGCTTTCTGTGGTTGGTGGAGGATGCAGGCTAGCAAAGGGATCTGTGGAAGAAGAGAGTGGGAGGCATGACAGCAGCGTGCATTTCTGCCTTGGAAGCAAAAAATGTAATCACGTAGCTTTTAAGAAGTTTATAAAATTATTTCCCCCCAAAAAAAAAACATTCTTCACCCAGTGCGCATACCTAATTGATCTAATTAATAAAACTCAGCTCCCATGCTGCCTTTAAGTAAGACAGGTACAACCAAGCCTTTTTCAGTTTCAGAGTGTGAATGGGCATTGGGTGATCTTGCTGGTTTTGTAATGTCTGGGAAGAGCTTGCTGGGAGGGCCAGAAATAGTGCAGGGATAGACTGGTCATTTGGCTGCAGATCTGGATGCAAGCTTCATTATGCTCCTAAAAGGCGATGGGAGGAAGAGCCTCTCTTCATTTCCTTGCTGCTGCTGGTAAACTACCTAGGGTATGATCACTGTTCTCTTCTGGTCAGCTGCCCTGGATAATACCATTTTTTAAAATCTTTTCTTAGGTGTCAATACCTGTGCATAACCAGGTCTTGCCTCCTATGGAGGCCGTGGATGATGCTACTCCTCTAGAAGCTTTGCAGAACCCAATGGATAGCATGGAAACAAAAGAGGAAAATGATGCGGATGAGGAAGATGATGAGGAAGAGGAGGAGGAGGAAGAGGAGGAGGAGGAAGAGGAGGAGGAAGAGGGGGAAGATACAGACATGGATGAATGGGACCCTGATCCACCTCGCCCCTTTGACCCAAATGACCTGTGTAAGCCAACCAGGAAGTGCTTTGGTCTCGTTTCACCTCTGTGGGTTTACTTCGGCAGCTATGGCTGCATCTGCACTGCAAGGATTCTTTGTCTTGCATTATTTGCCCCTGTAAATTCATCGGCATAATCAGGGACAGCGGAAATGTTACATGGTAGTTTTCTGCGTGCGTTCCTCTGTCAGCTACCATTTCCCCTGCTTTTTCCCCTCAGTATGCCATCGAAGGGCTTTTAAAGAAATTGGTAATTCTTATTGCATATTTTTTTTTGCCATCAAGTCACAGCTGACTTATGGCAACCCTGTGGGGTTTTCAAGGCAAGAGATGTTCAGTGGTGGTTTGCCATTGTCTGCCTCTGTGTCATGACCTTGGTATTCCTTGGAGGTCTCCCATCCATATACTAGTCAGGGTTGACCCTGCCTAGCCTGGTTGCACTATACCAAATACCAGGTTTTTAAAAATAAAAGTCCCCAAAATCTCTGGTTGGCAGGGTGGGGGGAAATGGCAGCTCTGCAGGGCTGCCAGAAGGGAAAAGGATGCTTGTGTGGGCAGGCCCTCTGAAAATGTGTGCAATTATGTGCTTGGTCTGCGGTCTTTCTAAAAAGACCGGAGAAAAGCTGGTTTGGGAAAGAGCATACTGGACAGGGAGGGAACAATTGGCACACGGTTAGACCACAATGTCAAAAAATTAAAAATCCCCTCCAGTTTAGTAGCTGTAGCAGTGAAAAACCTCTGTGTGGAGGCAGCCTGTGTGAATGAATCCAAACCCTTTTAATGGAGCATATCTATTTGCTGGACTGATCTCTGCAATTGGCTTGGGTCCATCTGTGCTTGTAACCAGAAAATAAACATTGAGACAGATGAAGGGGAGTCTTGAAACTGCCACCACAGAGCCAGAGAAGTGGGCAGAGAGCAGAGACAGCCGGCCGCTCATAGTAACTCACTCCCACTGTCTAATGTGCAGGGCTAACAGAACACGGGATCTAGTGCTGATCCATCAGCACTGGCACAAGGAGAAGTTTCGTCTTCACTACCCAGTCGCATTGATCCTTTCTCTTGCCAGCATGGCACTGATGTTGTGGTTAATAGGAGCAAGGGGTTCATAACGGCAAGTGGAGCAGAACTGAGCAGCGTAGTTTCTATGCCACTCCCGGTGAAGCAGCAGGGCCACCATAAGGGCCAGAGCACTGTGGATGCGGGGGTTTGACTCTTAGCTCTGCAAAGCTCCTGTAATCAAAACTGGCATTCCCAGATTACTTTTAGTTACAGTAGGGGAAAAGACAGGTACCCAAAGTGTACCCGTTGTCGTTCTCCCCCCCAGCTTAAAGCAGACCGAAGGGAATGCTAGTTTTGATTGCTGGAATGATGCAGGGGCAAGAAGCTGACCCTTAACCTTTCCCAGTAGTATATCTGTATTGGCCTTCCTTCCTTCCTTCCTTCCTTCCTTCCTTCCTTCCTTCCTTCCTTCCTTCCTTCCTTCCTTCCTTCCTTGCCAGACAGCTGTGCAGGAATCCCTGGCTCCTTCCCCTCACCTGCCACTGCTCAGAGGCCCTGGGCTGGATGGGAAGTTGTGGGGCCTTGCCAGTAAGTCAGGGGGCCTAGCCCCGAGATGCCCCACTGTAGCTACAGGCCTGCTCCTCTCCTCCATTTTATCCTCACAGCCACCTTGTGAAGTAGGTTAGGCTGTGACTGGCCCAAGGTCACCCAGCAAGCTTCCACGGCAGAGTGAGGATTCAAACCTGGGTCTCCCCGATCCTAGTGCAGCACTCAAACCACTATGCCACACCAGCTCTGTATGCCTTCACTCATACCCTGGGTGGAGAAGGAACTGCTGGGGCACACACCTAAACAATGCAATCCGTGAAGTAGTTGGTTTCATACGCAAGTTTCAGAGCTCAGAACCAGAGAAGGCAGGCTGTGCTGGTACGACGCCATGTGCCTGAGAAGCACTAAGGAATAACCAAGTGATCTCGCCTGTGGGATGGGTAACTCAGACTGAAGAAGAGCAGAAGGTCTGGAGAATTGCGGAGAATCGTGGCCCAGGTAGCTCTTCCAGATTACTTGACTAGAAGGGTTCTTGATTATCACCGGAGATCTTTTGTCTCAAACCCTGCTCTGTGCTCCAAGCTGGATGGCTGTCAGGGACAGTGCTTTTCAAATGGGGGTGCCTCATTTATATAACACCCTCCCCTAGAGCTTTATTTTGTGCCTATTCTGCTGTCTTTTAGTTGCCAAGGAAGTACAGTTTTGATTGTCTAGGTCTTTGGTAATTTTCTCCTGACTTGTCCTTCCTTCCTTCCTTCCTTCCTTCCTTCCTTCCTTCCTTCCTTCCTTCCTTCCTTCCTTCCTTTCCTTCCTTCCTTCCTTCCTTCCTTCCCCAAATTATACTACGGATCCCCAGTCGCGTGTACTTCCTTCCTTCCTTCCTTCCTTCCTTCCTTCCTTCCTTCCTTCCTTCCCCAAATTATACTACGGATCCCCAGTCGCGTGTGTAGTCTGAGCCATAAAAACTCTGAATGCATGGGGCACGGATAGCAAATATTTGATTCAGAGTGGCTGTGTACTTTGCTGCTTTTTTGTATCAGTAAATGTGAGGTAACGTTCACTTATTCATATCCTTTTTTAACTGTGTGTTTCAGGGTGTGAAGAGTGTAATAACGCCCATCCCTCTGTTTGCCCCAAGCACGGACCCTTGCACCCGATCCCAAACCGACCAGTATTAACAAGAGCGAGAGCCAGCCTCCCCCTGGTCCTTTACATAGACAGATTCCTGGGAGGAGTGTTCTCCAAACGACGCATTCCGAAGCGCACACAGTTTGGCCCTGTGGAAGGACCTCTGGTCAGGCAGTCAGAGCTCAAGGACTGCTACATCCATTTAAAGGTAAAGGTGCGCCGTCTGCTGTGCAGTCTGCGTGGTTTGAGATGCAAATTTCTGCCCACTAATTTCCTTTTTCGGAGTCCTGAAATGGCAAAAAATGGAAGTGTGACTGTCAATGCTCCCTCTAAGCCGTGGAGTCTTGTGAGCAAAAATTCTACTTTGTGAGCTACTGGCATTAAAGTTGTGAGTGAGCCATTTGGCTACTGCATAAACTAGTTTGCTCTGGAGCCGTCCTTCCTAAGACAAAAATCTTTGAGCTGGAAGCTGAAAAACTGTGCGCTACCTCACACTAACTCAGCTCAGAGGGAACGGTAGTGACTGTATATTAATGCATGTCAAATGCTGGTGTCAGAGAGACAGTTCGTATAGTCTGTGTAATAGAAATGTCCGTCCTTTCTGTATGCAAGAATCCCATTGACTAACAGGTAGCCTTTATCTGCTTTATCTTCCTTATCGTCAGAAACAAACAAGAATCTTGTGGCACTTGAAAGACCAACAAACTATTTGTGCCATGGGCTTTAATAGGGTAGAATCTGCTTTGTCAGATGGATGACGCAGATCATCCATCCGCAGTTATGAGATGATTTGAAAACGGGACATTTGTACACCTCTCCTTCAAATCAGGAGACCCAAAGCTTGTGTCAAATGGTGGTTCTCAAACTCTGTGTTGTCTGGGCCATGACACTCTAGCAAGTGAGTTGCAAGGCCAGGAGAAAGGAGGAGAACCAGTGTGGAGTAGGAGAGGAGGCTTTGGGAGGCTTGATGACAGACTGGATTTACCTGTGCATAACATGCAAAATAATCACAAAATACAGCCTATTGCTGAGGGTCAATGTTTATAAATGTTAAACATTAAAAATAAAATAGAAACATTCCCCGTTTACGGAGATGAGATCCATGCATTTTATATTGGGGAGAGGGGAAAGCAACCTATGTACTTTTAGCCACCTGCGGCCACCATCTGCGGATATCTATATCCATGGATCGGGGCCACGTATGGGCTAAAGAGATTTTTCTGCACACTTGGGAGACTCCCCTGGTTTGCAGAAAAATCTGATTTATTTTTTTTTAAAATACACAGGAGGGATTAAATCCCCCCAAAATTAAAGTAGTGTTCTCTGCACAAGCAGAGTGGGAATGGAGCCTGAGGGGGGCGGGGTTTGGGGAGGGGAGGGACTTCAGTAAGGTCTAATGCCATAGAGCCCACCTTTCAACGTAGCCATTTTCTCCAAGTGAACTGATCTCTGTCGCCTGGAGATCAGTTGTAATCATAGGAGACCTCTGGTTACCACCTGGGGATTGGCAACCCTATGTTGACAGCCCTAAGCTCGATAGGCCAGTAGTCTGACTCTGTATAAGGCAGTACCCCCTCCCCTCTGCACGCACAGGCTCTTCGGCGTCCCCTAACTCTGGTTCCATAGGCGATCGCCTAGTTTTGCTTAGTAGTCAGGCTGGCCCTGGTGACTGTTAAAACAAAACATTATAAAAAACAATCCATAAAAACAAGACCAAAAATAAAAGACATATTTAAAATCACATAAAATATTGATTGAAATGTAGGGTGGGAAGGAGAGATCATTGAGGGGGATGCCAGGCCAAACCGCCCCCCTGCATTCTATGTTTGTTCCATAGAATCATAGAGTTGGAAGGAACCTCCAAGGTCATCTAGTCCAACCCTCTGCACAATGCAGGAAATTCACAAATACCTCCCCCTCCACACCTGCAGTTGACCACTGTTTCATGCCCAGAAGATGACAAAAAACCCTTCAGGATTGCTTCCTGACCCCAATTTTTTTTTACAAATTTTGTCTCAGGTGTCCCTCGAGAAGGGTGACCGAAAAGATTGGGAACTGCAGGAAGATCTCTGGTTTGAGCTGTCCAGCGAGGCTCTTTGCAACTGGATGATGTTTGTGCGACCTGCCCAGAATCATCTAGAACAGAACCTCGTCGCCTACCAATACGGCCATCATATTTATTTCACAACCATTAAAAACATTGAGCCTAAACAAGAACTCAAGGTATGGGACAATCTGGTTTACACTGCATTCTCAGCAGAGTAGAAAGAGCTTGAACTGGTTTATTGTTTGACTGAACAGCCTGGCTACAGACCTTGCTAGAATGTCTCTGTAACATCTTTGCCCTTGGCTGAAATGGTGGGTGGCATGGCCATCAGGAGGTTTGGCTGGATGTTTATACATGAGAGGGAAGGGGCCTACATGCATATACATGCCATGCACGTAGACTCTGAGCTTATGAGCCTGTGGTTGCACGTGGGGGGGGGGGCAGAATGAGGCCAGCAGGCTTATACCAGCACCCCCTCCAGGCATGTTGATTTTAGCACACATCATGCCAGGTGTTGAGGGTCAGAGTCTCTGATTTTTACTGTGTCACCACCTGGCCACTTCCTGTCTGGGATGCTGCGATAGCTTGTCATGAATGCTCACTGCAGAGACCTGTCACTCATAAATCTGAGTGTTTATTTTTACTATGGCTGCAAGCTTGAATATATCGATCGTTTAAAGCTTCAGTGCATTAATTGGCAGGAGCCAGTTTTAAACTGATTAAAACTGGCTCTTGTCAATTAGTACACTGAAGCTTTAGATGATTGAAATATTCAAGCTTGCAGCTGTATTGGGAGAAGAGCACATTTTAGTTACCACAGGCTGTTTTGGCTCTGGTGCATCACTCCCTCATCACCATGCTTCCCATACACCATGCACCATACAAGTTAACGGCTTGTAAACCTCGTTCACACCATGACTTCAGTCCCTAGCTAAGAATGGAGCCATGTTTTTTTTTTATTCCACCAGCTTCTATATGGGATAGGCATGTACGAATGTTCTAACCTGGATAGCCCAGGCTAGCCCGATCTCACCAGATCTCAGAAGCTAAGCAGGGTCACTCTTGGCTAGTATTTGGAAGGGAGACCACCAGGGAATACCAGGGTCAATGACCAATGTTCCCTCTAAGCTGTGGTGTCTTGTGAGTAAAAATTCTACTTTGTGGGCTACTGGCATTAGAGTTCTGAGCAAGTGATTTGGCTACTGCATAAATTAGCTTGCCCTGGAGCCATCCTTCCTGAGCTAAGACAAAAATGTGTGAGCTGGAGGTTAAAAAACTGTGAGCTAGCTCACACTAACTCAGCTTAGAGGGAACACTGGTCATGACGTGGAGGCAGGCAAGCAAACCACCTCTGAACATCTCTTGCCTTGAAAACCCTATGGGGTCACCATAAGTCAGTGGTGAGGCTCCGAGGAGGGAGTGGGCAGGATCCCCTATGAAGAAGGAGGAGGAGGAGATTGGATTTGTACCCCGCCCTTCACTCAGAGTCTCAGAGCGGCTTACAAACTCTTTTCCCTTCCCCTCCCCACAGCAGACACCCTGTGAGGGAGGCAGGGCTGAGAGAGCTCTTCCCAGAACTGTCCTTGAGAGAACAGCTCTGACAGAACTATGGCTTGCCTAAGGTCATCCAGCAGCTGCAAGTGGAGGAGTAGGGAATCAAACCCGGTTCTCCCAGATTAGAGCCACTTAACCACAACACCAAACTGGCTCTCTAGGATAGATATGGGTTTCCATGCTTTGCCTGGCGTCGCTATGACATCTGCCCTGGGCCGTTTGCTGTTTAAGTGTCTGTATGACACCTCGAGGGCTTGATTATACAATCACAATTCCCAGGACTTTTGTTCCAAGGCAACCACCCCATCTACACAAACAAGGAATTCCTGATTGTATTGGTCACATTGCTGTTTTGATAATATAGAGTTATATTCAGGCCACCACAGAACAACGTGATGTCCGTCCCAAAAAAATAGCAAGCCTGCTGTTATTAACCTGACTGTTTATACTGGAACGGAAAGAGAGGCAGGTCAGGAGCTCTCAGTCTTGTCTGTGGTTGTAAACTCTCAATGCATTTCAGCCACCGACTTACCCCTTGAATATGTAAACAGAGCAGAAGTCTGGTCTAAACAAAGCTTTACTAGTTTTACACATCTCTGGTTTTTAAAAAGATCTTAAGATTAATGTGCACCAAAGCAGCTTATTTATAACATCCTTGGTGGCACTTAGCTCTCTACTTGCCTGTGAATACGAGTGGCTCTTCCCCACGTTCCTAGGGGTTTGTTGACTAATGAGGCGCCATTTCCTTCAATCAGCGTACCTCTGAGGTTTGAAACCTGGCCCGTGCCTGTAATCATCCGACTTTCCTGTTGGTGATCCCAATCATCGTGGAGCTATTTTTATCCCATGCTAAAAAACAAATCAAGTGGAGCGTAGAGGGAACAGTTGGGGGAAATTAGCTTTTAATTTTCAGCAATGCAGCCTGAGAAGTGGAGGGCAGTAGAAAGAAAAGTGTTGCCATCTGGGGCTTTCTTAATTTTGTGCTGTTTCTCCCGATTGTGGCACAAGGTGGGAAAAAATTATTGAAATGTTTGGGAAGGATCAGAGTCCAGGCAGAAATCTTTAATGTGGGATTCGGCCTCCAGCCCTGCTTCACCCCTCCCCACCCCAAACTGTGGTGTGTTGTGGGTAATGTGACTGACCAACAACATTCTAAGGATAACTGAGAACCAAGCTACATACTATACTTCAGCCTGTGTGCAAGAATACAACGGCAGCTTCTACTCCATTGCAAACTGCCTCAGCAGAGAACTGCCCACCACGGGGAGGGGGCTAACCCTTCTACTAGGGTTGCCAACTTCAGCTTGGGAAATTCCTGGAGATTTGGGGGGCAGAGCCTGGGAAGGGTGTAGTTCGGGAAGGGGATGGACCTCAGCAGGGTATAATGCCATAGAGTGCACTCCCTGAAAAGCTGCCATTTTCTCCAGGGGAACTCATCTCTGTCATCTGGAGATCTGTTGTAATTCTGGAAGATTTCCAGGCCCAACCTGGAGGCTGGTGATCTGACCTCCTAATGTCAGCCACTTTTTCTGCAACTCCCTGCACACACACAAACACTATTGGCTATGTTTGTGGTCTGGCCCCGTGTGCAAAGCTCTCGTTGATCTCTTAAGGTAAAGGTTCCCTTGCTCGAAAGCCAGTCGAGTCCGACTCTAGGGTTGCGGTGCTCATCTCCGTTTCAGAGCCGAAGAGCCAGCGCTGTCCGAAGACGTTTCCGTGGTCCTGTGGCCGGCATGACTAAACACCAAGGCGCACGGAACGCTGTTCCCTTCCCACCGAAGTGGTACCTATTGATCTACTTGCAATTTCTTGCTTTCGAACTGCTAGGTTGGCAGGAGCTGGAACTAGAGACGGGAGCTCACTCCGTCATGCGGCACCCAGGTCTTGAACTGCTGAACTACTGACCTTCCACAGCCTGCAGTTCAGCGTCTTAATCAGTTGAGCCACCGCACAGTGTAAATATTGTCATTAATACTGCTGTAGCTGCTGTTGCTCTCTTATAGCTAAGGGCAGGCCACACATAAATAAAAAGAAAATCCAAGGAGTAGAACCAAAACCCAAAAGAAATCAGAGACATCAGGAAAAAAAGATGACATCCAAGTCAGCCTATTGGGATCCCATAGTAATCCCAAAGCCCGGAAGAAAATGGGTCAGTGGCCACCACAAGTAGTCAAGGAGAAGTCAGAGCTCGTTTTGACTTGCTTCCCTCAACTGCCTGCTTCTCTCCTCCACTGCTATATTGGAGGGCGTGGGTGGGTGGGCACCAGTGCTCTCCCTAAGCTGTGGAGTCTTGTGAGCAAAAATTCTACTTTGTGAGCGACTGGCATTAAAGTTGTGAGCGAGAGATTTGGCTACTACATAAATTAGTTTGCTCTG